>NC_080790.1:17228967-17528967 GCF_028018385.1 Neofelis nebulosa | reverse complement strand
ATTCTTAGCTGTGTCCCTTAGCAAGAATGTACACCTTTGGGGACCAGGATCTACAAACCTGAAGAGCCTAGAGTTATAGGAACAGAAATCATAAGGTCCCCCAATGAATCATTGGTAGTGATGGTAAGTGGAGCCACCCTTGCTTCCACCCCATGGTTTCTGAACACGCGTATCCTTCCTAGTGGGGACAAACCATTATTAGAAAGATATTTAATAAATGCATTGTGCTGTGAGGAGTCATACTTACTCCTTTCAGACTGTTTCCTCTAAGCTGGCATTTCATTGCACTTGTAGGACATTATTCTTGTGTTCTGTAAAAGGCCAGAACCCTCCTGATGGCATAGTATATGATATAACCAGTGAATCTCACTCCAGCACCTTCTTCACTTCCACCACTGAACATCAGTTTCCTGGTCTGAAGATATATGCAGAGAAGTTCATGCCTATGGATCAGGCATTCTCTAAACTCCCAGATAGTGGTGTTGGCTATGCCTTTTGCCTTGTGGGCAGGAAAGGAATGCCCAAACTCCCAATTTATTTCTTATCCCTGTGAGGTTGAACAGATGGTCTTTTCAGTATAGAGAAACACACAGTGTAGTCAACTTGCCACAGAGTAGCCAGTTTATCTCCTCAAGTAATGGTGTCATTTTGGGTATTCAGTGTTGGTCTCTGTTACTGCTAAATTAGGAATTCAGAGGTATCAATAGATCTGCCTTGGTAAGTGGGAGTCTGTGTTATTGGGCCCATTTATAGCCTCTTGCTCTGTCACTATGACCACTCCATTCATGTGCTCAACACACCAGTTGTGGATGGCTGATAACAAAGGATGGCTAAAGATAACTGGCTCAGTCACATTGTCTACTTGGTTGTTCACTCCAAGGTAAAACCCCTTACATATTTTTCCGAAGTTTTTATTTAAATTCTAGTTAACATATCATGTAATACTGATTTCAGGGATAGAGTTTAGTGATTCATCACTTACATGCAATACCCAATATTCATCACAATAGGTGCACCTCCTTAATACCCATTACACACCTAGCCCATCCTCCATGCACCTTCCCTCCAGCAACCCTCAGTTTGTTCTCTATAGTTTCACTCCATATCCCCTTCCCTCCAGCTTGTGATAAGCAATAATCTGTGTTCTTTCTCCATGGCTTTATCTATAATGAATATTTAATACAAATAGAATTGTACAATATGTGACCTTATGTGTTGAGGGTTCATCCATGTATGTATCAGTACTTTATTTCTCTTTATGGCTGAATAATATTCCATTGTGTGTATATAACACAATTTCTTTATCCATTCCTCCATTGGTAAACATTCCACCATTTGTGAACATTGGTTGTTTTCACCTTTTACCTTCACTATTGTGAATAGTGCTGCTATGAACATGCATGTATTTATTTGAGTGCCTGTTTTCGATTCTGAGTATATACCTAGGAGTAGAATTGTAGGGGTCATATGGTAATTCTTTCTTCAAATTTTTGAGGAGACAACAAACTCTTTTCAACAAGAGTCAAACTGTTTTTGCATTCCCACCAGCAATGTACAAGGGTTTCATTTTCTTCACTTCCTCCAATTGCCAATACTTGTTAGTTTCCATTTTCTGATTCCAGCCTTCCTAGTGGGTATAAAATGATATCTCAAGGTGGTTTTGATTTGCATCTTCATAATGGCTAGTGATGTTGAGTATCTTTTCATACATTTACTTAGCCTTTGTATATCATATTTGGAGAAATGTCAATTTTAGTACTCAGTCCTTGTTTTAATTTGGTTGTCTCTATTGTTGAGTTGAAAGAGTGCTTTATATATTCTGGATACTAGACCTTCATCAGATATATGATTTGCCAATATTTTCTCCCATTCTAAAAGTTGTCTTTTCACTCTCTGGATGTTTTCTGATGCTCAAACTTTGTTTTTATTTTATTGAGGTCTTATTTATCTATTTATTTTTTGTGCATACTATTTGTGTCATAGCTAACCAGATCATTACTATTTTTGTGATAACTTCACTCATCATAATGACTTTCACATAACAGTCCTGTCCTGTGTTTCTACAAACTTAATCTAAAACTGGGTTTTGTTCTGTCCTAATATGGCATGGACTCAATCTAGTGATCATTACCACTTGGAATGTCATTTAAATGACTTTCTTTATTCTTTAATTGTAAAAGTGATATGGGTACTTTGGCTCATCCACATATTTCTAAGTCTAAGAGTTTTTCAAAGGGAAAATTGAAAGTTTCAAAGGTGTCCAGTTTACTAGAAGTTTTAACTCTTGGGGCTAGAAATAGATTTAAGGTCTCATATCACAACTTTTACCAATGCAGGATTCTCTTTGATTCTGTTCCTCCCAGTGACCAGGAGACTGGTGCATCAGAAGGGTCATGTTGCATTGTTGAGCAGATTAATTGCTCAAAACTTTTTATAAACATGATATAAACTCTAACGTATTTCAACTTTATCCCATTTGACCTATTTTTATTATCTACAGTTACACAATATGTTATTCTTTTTTTTGATAGTGTTTCAGATGTGTAAAACTGTATAATGTTTTTCCTATGTATCCAAGCTAAACAGTTACCATACCAATAGCTTTTTTCTCATTTCTAATTTGAATTCTAGATATTTCATCCTCCAGATCACCCTCCTCTAACAGAACTTCATCTTGTCGATGTTCTTCAAGAGTAGGAGTCAGAATAACACAAAATGCTCAACTGCGATCAAAGGCAAGAGATGTAATTATTTGTACATCATGATTTTATTAATGAAACTCTGGTTGCTAACTTCCTTATTAGTAAGCCTAATTTAAATCAGGCCCCTTTCATGTTCTGTCATTGATTTTTGCCCTAGTGACAATAACAACCCCTAAGGAGAGCTCCATGTCTGTGCATGTGAATTAAGGTGGTATTCTTCCATTCTGAAGTATATTATATTATCAGGGTTTCCAGGACCACACAGGAAGGCTCACAATATTTTACAAGGAAAATGTACTATTTTAACATCAGACTGCATGAAACATATTGTATCTTGTCCCAAAATGGAACCTATTTGTGTGTCAGTTTCTGATTGATTCTTTTAGAATATATTAGCTTATGCCCAGTCTGCATCTACCAAGAGAATAAATTGTCACTACTCATAGTCTTATATCTTCCTCTATCCAGACTTTGTAGTAGTAGTAGTAGTAGTGGATTGTGTGTGTGTGTGTGTGTTAGAGAGGGAGGGAGGGAGAGAGAGAGAGAGAGAGAGAGAGATTGTGTTAATGTGTAGAGAATAATATAATTCCTACATGTGGTTACAAACAGCAGTAAAATGAGACTACATGGAGTTTCATTCAAATATACATCAACATTTTTTTGGTTCCTATCTAACTATATTTCCTTAAAAAACAAAGTGATTATGCTTTTTTCCATTTTTAAAAATATGGCAAAATATGCAAACATAAAATTTGTCATCTTAACCATTTTTAAGTGTGCAATTCAGTGGTATTAAACACATGCATAGTATGCTACCATCATCACCATCCATCTGTAGAACTCTCTTCATCTTGTAAAGTTACAGTTCCATTCCCATTAAAAATAAACTCCCTTTCTCCTTTCTTCCCAGTCCCTGGGAAACACCATTCTACATTATTCTGTCTCTGTGATTTGACTGCTCTAATTACTTCATACAAGTGGAATCCTACTATATTTGCTGTGTGCGTGTATGGGAGAGAGAGAGACACTTGCTTGTTTAACTTAGCATAATGTTCTCAAAGTTCATCTATGTTGTGGCATATCTCAGAGTTTCCTTCCTTTTTAAGGCTAAGTAACATTTCCTTGTATGTAAACACTGCATTTCACTTATCTATTCATCTGTCAATAGAAACTTGTAGCCATTGCAAATAATGCTGCTATAAACATGAGTGTACAAATCCTATTTTTAATTTTTTGGAGTATATACTTAGAAATGGAATTGCTGGATCATATGGTAATTATATTTTTAATTTTTTGAGGAACTGTCATACTATGTTTCCTATAGCAACTGCACCATTTTACATTCCCATTAATAGCATACAAGGGTTCTATATTCTTTCCGTGTCTTCACCACCACTTGTTTTTTCTTCTGTATTTTTCTTTTTGACAGTAGACATCCTAATGGATGTGGGATGGTATATCATTGTAGTTTTCATTTGCATTTCCTTAATTATTAGTGAGGTAAGTGATTTTTTTTTTTTTTTGCTTATTTCAGATGAGGCTTGAGGCTTAATAGGTGTGATGTGTGTCAAAGACGTAACCAGTAGTGTTGTTAAAATGTGAACTCATATGTAGTAAAGGAAAAAGTTGGCAGTCACTACCATGATCCTTTGGTGAGCTTTGGTGGATTAATATTCCAGGAATTCTCAGTTGCAGGAACAATCGTTTCTGGTTTCTGTCCTTATCTACATAAGACTTGAAGGGACTTACTCCAATCTTTGGTGAGAATATTCAGAATGAATCAGCATTTGAGTAATGTATATCATTATCAGTATAAAATAATAAAGAATAGAGAGAAAATCAGCTTAGGGCAGTGTAAAGCTAATTTTCTGTGTGGGTGTGATAAGAAGCAGAGGGAGTTCTTCCTGTGTGATATATCAAGGTGATAATGTGCCCCATTAGGACAATTTGTTTTATATTTCTTAAAATAGATATGACTGAGAAAATGACAGATGGAGGTCAGGAAAAAATTCATGAAGTCCTTCACCTTATATTCATAAATCAATGACTTGGTCCCAGAGAGTTGGCTAAAAATATATTTCTCTTTCAGATGAAGGAGATTAGGTTGTGAAAAGAAGAATGTGTTGACTGGAATGACTGAGAACATCACCTCTGTCATTAGCACTATACTCTAGCATTATGCAAAATACAAGAAACATGATTTTTTTCTTTCACTTGTACCTTTCCAGTAATACACATTCCTTATCCCTCCTCTCTCTCTCTCTCTCTCTCTCTCTCTCTCTCTCTCTCTCTCTCACACACACACACACACACACACACACGTATGGATTTCTGCTTTGTAGATGAAACCACACATTAATAATCACATAAATAATGTGGGTTCAGTTAAATATTTGGTCCCTGGCAGGGAAATAGTTAAGGAAGAAATAATTTAAATGAATTTGCACCAAGTATTTTCATGGGGGAAGAATTAGAAAAATATACTCAGAAGAGATTATGTTGAAACAATACTAATGCCTGAAAAAATAGACTTTAGATGTTTTTCACTCTTAGAAGCCAATACCAGCATCAACTCCCAAAAGAGATCAGTATGTGAAATGACAATCGTGGGTTGAGAATGAAATCTTTAAAGTTCAATGTGAAATACTGATTTTTTAAAAATAATTCCTTTTGAAATATCTGTAATCTTTTAAACTTATAATCAGGTACAACCTAAACTATAATGAAGGTACTTAACATGTCAGGAAACAAGGAGAAAGAGTCAAATGGCAAGGTAGCATTATGAATTTCTAGTGAGATTGGCACTCTTGCTTCTATTTTTTTATTGCATTCCATAAGCGTCACAGAAAAAAAAATCCTTTAAAGAAATACATTCTACAGCTTATCACTCATGTCGGAGAAAACTTGTTTAATGCTTTTGTTGGCCATGATACTGAAAATAAGTCTTGATTGAAGCAAGCACAGTCATATATTGAAGTACACAAATAGACGCATTTGCTTGGTTTATTCTCCAGCCTTGCTGCAAGAATGCAAATGAGCTTTTCCAAGCCCAGTTTCAAGCTGTCAAGTGACAAAGGGGGGAGGGGAGCAGGAAAAAAAAATCAATTGAGTTAACCTGGCACAGAAGTCTACAGATTAATTATGTTTTAAAAAACTGAAAACAATGTGTTTTTTTGTTGGCAACTTGAAAGACTGGTGCCTGAAATACTCTTTAATATTATGTAAACAAATGGAGCTTAATCAATTGCAGACACAGCAGTCACCATACCTGTAAAAGGTATGGAGCAAGGTTGTTACTTTCCTTTCAAATAAATGAATACAGCACAGAAGACAGGAATTCTTACCCAACTGCCAGCACAATTTATATATTGCTTACAGGATGGTGACAGATTGGCATTGTGACTTCAAATGCCAAGTAGGTATCAATACACTTATTCTTTCTACTGGGATTCCAGAATCCTAGGGATTCAAGAGCAGTTAAGTGGCAGATTCTCGTTTTTCCCTAGCATTTTGTACTAGAGACATGACCTCTGAGTGATGCATAGCATGCTACCATCATTGAAAGGGTGTAGAACGTCCTCGTTACTAATTTTGGTTCACTTGGATGGATGAAGCCTGATTTAGTACCCCATGGTTATTCAGCCATCAATTTAGTAAATCAAAACACATACATTACTTTCGTTCTTGACCCAACCCTGACTTAAATATTGGGAAATTTACTTGTTGATTAGGTACTCGATGTTGATGGAGAATCCAAGGATGATTAGCTCTGTGTGCTAGATTAAACAGGAAGGTAGAGTTGAGTTATGACAGGTTTAATGGAGGAGCCCTAACACATGGAACTTCTGGAAGGGCAGCCTAACTTCAGGCAAAATAGCAAAGGCTGTCATTTGGAAGATAGAGGAACTCTTAACAAAAAACAAAAAACAGATGCCTTTGAGGTTTACTTAGAGCATGCAAGCATTCAAGGCTTTTTAGTAATTAAAAATGCTTGAATGTGACTAGAAGAGAGATCCAGAGGAGAGTAAAATGATTGAGCATGGGTTGGAATGGCAGATGTTCACCAATTGGCAGCAAAAAGTTAAGGCAACTAGGAGATGAGAATAAAAGGGGACAAGTTAATTTGTTTCAAATGCAAGGAAGATAGCTTTAGTTTTCACAATTTTAGATGAGATCAGGGATTTTGCGGAGATAAGATTCAGGTTTTGTGGAGAGGCACTAAAGATAACTTCCTGAGATTATTTTTATTTTTATGAAATGAAAATTTAGAAGCTAGAATTTGGCAATGCATTGGAAGTATGGGACACTCTGAAGACATTTTCCTGCTTTCAGTTGGAAGTTAAATGAATAGGGTTTTATTACAGCTGAATAGAGAACATTGGCTAAAATCTGCAACAGGAAATAAAAGAACAGATTATTAATTAAGACCCTCGTTTTTGCCCAATGTTTTCAATAGTTTTTCAGTTATTTCATTAAAAATGTATGCATTACCTTAAATCAACTACTGATCAAGAATAAGCAAAATTATATATTTCATTGAATTAACTCATAATTACCTAGCACCTCCATGCTGTATAATCTTAGGTTGCACTTTATTAGTAAATATGTTTTATAATTGTGCAGCCCACACGGCTACAATTGAAAGGTTTGAATGTGTTTTTCCTCCTGCATTTATTATATCGACTTTGGTGAGTAGCCATATTGCATTTGTTAAATAGGGTCTTAATGCAGATACTTTTTATTCTTTTCTGTCAGATCCATCGTCTCATCCCTCGCCTATAAGGAATAAACATATCACAAAGAAAATTCACTGCAAAGCATGTGCCCATTAAATTTTGTTGATGAATACACAAAATGCCTGAGTAGCTAAGTAATATACAGATATGAAAAATCCCTATATAGTTTTATAATGCATGCACACACACATACACACACACAAATATATATGTGTGTGTGTATATGTGTGTATATATATATATATATATATATATATACATACACACACGCATGTACGTACATACAGACATACATTTAGATGTGAAGGTTGACATCCTAAAAATAAATTTTCCTTCTCACAGTAAGCCAAGTTACAGTACTTTGTTAAGCAAAAGATTAAATTATTCTCATTTTATGCACTGCCATCTGGCATACTTGTACTTTTTTTGTGAATCACAGAAAAAGCAATTCAAAACCAGACATTAAATAGACTCATAAGTAATTATCGATATATTAAGTAGTTTCTGAAGACAGGTTTTAACACATACATTCCAACAGGATTTTCTTAGGTTGATAGCCATAAGCGTTTTCATTGAGAAAAAATATTTTATAATATTATTGTAAAATAATTTGGCAAACTGTTTCTATGTACATCTGCTTGAATATTCTTAAAACATGCTACATTACAAAAGTAATTCTGTTCTGTGATTCATACTCATCCCCCTTTTTCTTTGATATTTTTCTATGTTTTATTAATGGGGCAGGAATCCTCATAATGAAGGAAATGTCTTCATCCTGAAAACACCCAGACCGTTTTGCCCAGATGCTGTATACCTCTCGGGATTCTGCAGGTTTGGGGGGAGAGTGGGTGGAAGTAATCTACTTTCTTTGTAGAACAGGGCTCATGTCAAAGGGACGACTCAGAAGCTTTCCCAATTTCTTTTTGAGAGTAAGATAATGATGTCACAGGAAAACTGGTTCCATTTTTTTATAGTCCTGATCTTAAGAAATATGCCTTTATATTTAACCCAAACAGATGCCCCTGCCAGCACTACTGCTCTGGAGGACTTTGTAATCCCCCAAGGCAGCCATTTGTAATTCTGGTCACACTAGGTTACAGGTCCTTAAACCTCTTTCAGTGTGTGGTCCTTGGAGCCAAGCACAGTATTCCCAGTATGGAGTCAAAGAATGGAGTAATTCTCACTTTCAGTTTTTCTTATAGAAATATATTACAATTCACAGACTGCATTTGTCTTGTCAGGAGACCCTGCAAACAGTTGCCTAAAATGGATCTTGACTCATTAAGATCAGGAATATTTATTAAATGTGTTTTGTCTTCTCAAATATTTGTACCTAAACACAGACATTTGCAATTAGCCCTATTATATCCCATTCTATTAGTTTTGTCTGTTTTTAACTATTAGATCTTCCTTAACAACCCACTTAATTTTTATGACATTAAAAACAAAACACCTTGGGGCGCCTAGGTGGCGCAGTCGGTTAAGCGTCCGACTTCAGCCAGGTCACGATCTCGCGGTCTGTGAGTTCGAGCCCCGCGTCGGGCTCTGGGCTGATGGCTCGGAGCCTGGAGCCTGTTTCCGATTCTGTGTCTCCCTCTCTCTCTGCCCCTCCCCGTTCATGCTCTGTCTCTCTCTGTCCCAAAAATAAATAAAAAACGTTGAAAAAAAAATTAAAAAAAAAAAACACCTTTTACTACAGAAAAAGTGAAAAAGATAGGACAAAATGGACAATATTAGACAAAAGTAGGGCCATTATGTGTGTGTGTGTATATATATATATATATATATACACACACACACATACATACATATATATATACACACACACTATATATATGTGTATATACATATAGCCTAAGGCATCACCATTATCATTATGTGTATAATAATTCTATATGCTGCATTTTTTCTACTTAAAATTACTTTATGGATATTTGATTGCATTATTTAATATTCTTTTGAAATCTGATTTCCGGGAAGGACTGAATAATATTTGACAAAATGGGTATATTATATTTAGTTAAACAGTAGATGGTTATTATCTGTCAATTTTTTCTATTGCAAATAATACTGCTAAACACATTCTTATACTTAAAATTTTGCTTGCATTTCTCAATAACTTTAGAATAAATTACTGGATATAGACTGGATTAAAATTGTGAATATTTAGAGGAAATATTAATGCATATTGCCAAATTGAAATTCATTCACAAGGTGAATTTTATTTTCCAGTATGTAAATCTGTATAATAAATATGTATGTGTATATATAATACTTATGCACATATCTATAATATATAAAACACATACATTTATATGTATATACACATGTGTGTAGATAAGTTTATATTTTTATATACATATATGTGTGTATAGAATATGTAGATATATATTGAGATAGATAGATACAGATATAGATATAGATAGATATAGTTGATATAGATACAGATACCTGGAGGGGATAGAAAGAAGTAAAGGTAAAAAGGTAGAAAAAGGTAAAGGTAGAAAAAAAAATTTCTACCAGGTATTATTACATATCTTATAGCTGACTCTTTAACTGTGGGGTTGAACGTGTTATGTCAGGGTAAGTGTTACATTGTGGTATCAGACTAGTTCAGAAATGTATCCCCTGGGTGTGTGGGATACAAAGGTACTATGATAGACTTGACCTGTATTTTACCTTTCCTGTTTCTTTGACAAACATTTCTATAACAAATGGCACAATGAAAGTCTAAAATTTTAGCAGGCTATGACCATTGCATGGAAAGATTCATATAAGAGATCCATCCAGAGGTAACAATGAAACTATAGCCTTTAATGGGGTATGGTAAAAATTGTTGCTATTATTTTTGAGAAGACAAATACTCCACTGAGGCTTCCTTGGTGCTTGCAAAAGATAATTTAGTAAAAATCTTATAAGCATTGTTGGACTGCTCTGGGTTAGGTACTAGTTCATTTAGACTAATAAAGGAATGTTCCTTTTATTTTGGAGATCTCACTCTCTAAAAGAGGATACTGAAAAGTAAGCAGTGATCTATGGAGTGACATAGATAGGCTCAGAGGTCTGTGTGAGATTCGCTGGGGCACTGACTTCAGGTCTTAATCTTCCAATTGAACTAGCATTCTCTTTCTTCTCTGATCACCTGTTGCTGTTCTGTGGTGACTAAAATAGTACAATAGGAAGAAAAAAAGGATAATGGGTAGGCAAACAATGGACAAAGAAATCTAATTAAACAGAAGTACACCCTAATCTAGACCCTGTCTTCAGAGGAAATTAAATTACCTTTAGGCAAGACCAGTCCAAGAACTTGGCAGCAAATTTTGCTAATAGTATATATCCTGGCACTTGCTTGCAACTGTATCTACCTGTTCTCTGTATGCCACTAAGTAGAGAGGGATATGCTGGGTGCCAGACCAGGGCTGGTCCCTAAATACGCTGATGTATCTCACTGCTGATTTACCAGTGAAAGTACCCTTGTTGCACAGTCACTGATGTTTGCAGATATAGACTGTGTATGAGCCAAGAACACCAATGACAGATCAGAGTTTCCAGCTCTGTAAGTGAGAGGAGCCACAGGCTTCAGACTTCCATCAGAAAACTCCTATGATTGTTAATTTATAAGTCCCACCTTATTGTTTCCATAAAATTGGGAACTATCATTTTCTTCTCTACAACCCACAAATTGGTAACTCAAATTGAGAAGCCAAGCTATTGCCCGGACGTTTGTAAAGGCAGAAAAAGGCTGCCGATGACAATTATGCTAACCTTAGCACCAATAAGAGGGAGATGATGAAATAAATCAAATGGCAGTAAGTATCTGTTTGTCAGGCTGCATCAGAAGTGGGTGCAAGAAAGCCCAGCTACATAATGAAGAACCAAAGGACCCAGGCAATCAAAAATATTTCTTTAGCTACATTGCCAATCACTAGAACTGCTCTAAAGTTTGCACTGTATGTCTGAGTTGTGAAAAGAAAAAAAAACTTTAAAACTATAGGTGTGTGAGAGCTAGAGTTGATGGTGGTGAATAAGAGTTCAAACCGAACTTCCTTGCAACTTTCGGGGAGGCATCAGCAAACAGGTCCTCATCCAAGTAATCATCATAGAAGAGGTAACATAGACCTGAAGCCTCTTGACACTCAATAAGAGAGAACCATTTAAGGACATAGAAGTACATGAAGGAAAGAAAAAAAAGAAAAAGAGCAGCCTCAGAGGTCAAAAGAAAGCCATCTCATGTGGTGTCATAGAACTCAGGGAAAGAACATTTTTAAAAAACACTGAGTGATTAGAAATGTCAAATATCAAGACTCAGAAAGGAGAAGTGGTCTTTGCAACAAAAAGCTCACAGACTGGGGTGCCTGGGTGGCTCAGTTGGTTAAATGTCTGGCTTTTGATTTCGGCTCAGGTCATGATCTCATGATTCATGGAATTGAGCCCCGCGTTGGGCTCTCCTCTGACAGCGTAGAGCCTGCTTGTGATTCTCTTCCTTTCCTTCTCTGCCTCTCCCCTGCTTTCTGTCTCTGTCTCTCTAAATAAACAAACTTTTTTTTTTAATCTCACAGATAATCACAGGGAAATGAGGTGTCAGGGGAACAAAGTAGGGCAAAGCCAGATTGTGAGTTGATGAACAAACAGGAGGTGTGCAAATTGGAGACCATATGAATAGACAATCATTCCAGGATTATTTCATGGAACTTGATTTAAGATGAGAAAGACCTGAAGATATTTAAATGATTACGTGATACAGTCAATATACAGTAGCAAATAATTTCTCTATCTGTGGGGTCTCACATTTCTATCTTATTCTAGCCTTTCCATTCTCAAGCAGCATGGTTTTGGACATTTGTCTAGGTGTTCCTCTCTTCATCTGTCAGTGTGGGTCCATATCCTCTCAACCAATGTTAGCCAATTGTGTGTGTGTGTGTGTGTGTGTTTCTTTTTTTGAGGCCACTGTAGAAAGAGGGAAAAATCAATGTAGCAGAGTCTCTTGGGAGGTAGCAGACTATAGATTCAATAACTCTGGTGAATGAATCTTTCAAAGGAGGAAGGTCTCTCTTACATTGTGGTATATGTAAAAGATAAAAAATAAGGGTTCGGGTCCATTTAGCTTTATGAGTTTGACATTAACAGATTTCCAATTTTAATGGCCTTTGTTCTGAAATAAGCAAGAGAATTATCAGCTCCCAGTAGGTTACAGGACAAGTGAGTAGAAGACCTCAGGAAGATGAAGATTTTAAATAGCTAGTGGAGTGATGGCAAGAGACAGTTTACTGAAACAACAGTGTGTCGGACTATCCCTGTGCCCATCGGATGCCAGAGATAACACGACTAAAGGAACAGTTTTTTGTGAAGTTCTTGTTTTCTCTGAACAGTGTCCCTAGTCTGGTGCTTGATTAGGGAAGTGCCATTGAAATCTGAAAGCAGAAGTGGGTGAGGGTGGAAGATGACATCCGTTGGTAGGTAATGGAAAAATAGAAAGGATAGAAGTATGGAGACCTTGGTCAGAGGAAAGGTAAGTTGGAATAAAACTAACTGGAGGCCTAGGAGGGTGGAAAGTTTTAGTGTGAAAAAAACAAAAATAACAGAAAAAAACCTAGGGTTTTATAAGCAGAACTTTTCTAGATTTTAAGGAGCAGGCTTGTATCCGTGTGAATGAGTATATATTTCGGAAGGTTAGAGGTAAAGGTAAGGTCACTCATTTTCTCCTTGTCATCCTTACATAACCACTAAAGGTCCCTCTTTCATTTTGTTTTTCTTAAGCAAACATTTAATGAATTATTTATTTGTAAATCAATAAATAAGCACACTAAACCTAAAAAATGTGAAAAATGAAGACTAAATTCATTAGTAATCCATAGGCAGGCCAAATGAGACTCCAGTTGTGCAGAGATTTGAATGTTTTATAAATAGCATAATCACTGCAGATCTATACCCTGAACATACAGTGTTGATAATCTCATTTATCCCACCAACTCTCCTCAAAAAGGATGAATTCTACTTAGTTCTGGTTGATGTGTCTTAAATTCCAAACTAATGAAGTTTTACTGAATTTGAGGACCACTCTGTGGCTAAAGTACTAATCCCTCCAGTCATTTGTTTCTTGCTTACATAGGCATACATGGGTAAGCACGTGTGTATGTAAGTTTTCATTCTGAAGTTTATAACAACAATATACTATTAGTGACTGGCACACAAAGTTATGCAAAATGACTCCTTCATTCTCTTCTAAACTTACAGTTCAGTTGATGTTATTGTCCTCAGCGGTCATAGGAGATGTACAGCTGTCATAGGATAAAAACACTGGGATCCTAAATCAAAGTAGTTATTCACAATATTTTGCTTTAAATAAGATTTGCACTTAAACATAAATGCGATGGAGCACCTGGGTGGCCCAGTCAGTTAAGCATCTGACTCTTGGTTTTGGCTTAGGTCATAATCTCACAGTTTCATGAGTTTGAGTCCCACGTTGGACTCTGTGCTGGCAGCACGGACTCTACTTGGGATCCTCTGTCTCCCTCTCTGTCTGCCCCTCCCCCACTCACTCTGTCTCTGCCTCTGTCAAAAAATAAATTTTTCAAAGTTAAAAAATAAACATAAATCAAGAAATTAGTCTATATAATTTGAGAGCTATTTTAGAATCCTATGCTTTGACTCTGTCTTTCTTGAAGGAAGGTTGACGCATAATTTCTGGATAATTTAGAAAAAAGTTATGACCTTTCTAGCTAGTTTTAAAATGACTAGTTTTTTCTATAAGATTTCCAAACATATCTTTCTGAATTCACTAGTTTCTGGAATGTACTATAAACAAAGTTCTGAAACCTGGGAAAAATGAGGATCTATGTAAGCCAGCCCAAGGAGATACTTCAAATTGTCTTAGATTTGTGTATCAATTTAGAGGAAACAACTGATTCTACCAAATCCTGAAATCACCCATGGAGAAGAGACTGCTAGACCAAGCTATATCTCTCCCCACCAGGACAATTTCATATTCTACTAGGGAGCCTTAAAAGGTTTTGTCTTGTGGGGTATATGATATATGATGCCTATTCCCACAGACTTCTCAAGTGACAACATCTTTACCACTAATCCCTTATACACCAAAGTGGCTGAAGAAGAAGTACACTTTAATTACATAGCACCAAAAATAACTACCAATTTATTTTTTATCTGGAAAAAGTATTTTAAGAGGCTCTGAAAGAGCAGAGAAACTAAGAATCGCAAGATTAAAGGGTATTGAAAAATTTTATATTAAATCTTTCACACAAACTTTTTCTCCTTACATGAAAAGTACTAAATAAGTTACATTTAAACGCCCTACTTATATAAAAGTAAAATCAGGTACTTCTAATTTAAGAGAAAGTGGATAAGATTTAAAATATAAGGCATAGATGTTAAGGATGAGCTGTCTAATCCAAATTACATTAAAAACCAAATATACAATATAAACACAAATTTACATTTTCCTGAAAGGAGGCAAATATTCATTATCTACTCCCAGTAGGTAAATGACACTGAAGACAAGAAATATGCATGGACTAAATACTTTCTTGCTTTGACATATATAAAAAATAATACATTTCATGTTCATCTAAATGTTTTGGGTTATACTGTTAGAAATATGTAATTCTATTTTATGGACAGGTCAACTAGTGGAAATATCACAGTCATTTGAATTGGTTTTCTTTATACTGGGTAGGGCTTATGTCTCTTTCTTTTTAAGGTTACTGAGGTATAATTGATATAAATTACAAAAAATTACACGTGTTGATGTATACATTTTGGTAAGTTTGGACATTAGCATACACCTATGATATTATTACCACAATCAAGGTACTAAACATTTCCATCACCTCCAGCAATTTCCTTTTGTTCTTTTGTGTGCATTTGTGTGTGTCTGTGTAAGAACACTTGACATGAGAACTATCCTCAACATATTTTAAGTACCTCATACTGTGTTAACTGTATGCACTATGTTGTACAGCATATCTCTAGGACTTTTTCATCTTGCATAGTTTTTTAAGATTCTTTGCACATGCAAAATATGCCATAAGATATTGCAGTGGACAATGCACCTATTTTTAGGTCAACCTTGGCAAATCACACGAGAATCAATTGCATTAAGGAGAAAACTAGATTCCATATTTTATTCTTTGTCTTGTGTTTCTTCGCATTCAAATTCCTTGACATCTTCTTGGCTGCTGTAAGTAATGCAATTAGAAGTTGATGGCTGAGTGTAGTGCTTACTTTGTTAGATTTTGGGAGGCTTGTGTGATCATCATTTTCTTCAACATATGACACTTTGGAATCATCCACTGTAGTTTTTTGTTTGTTCATTTGTTTACAGTCAGGAACATCAAAGCCCTCTTCTACTTATATTGACTTTTCTAGATAGGCTTGTACAGATACTTTCTCTTTGTGAAGACAGTTCTCACCAGTTGTCCAGCATCTGTTGCAATGGAGCGGAAGGGAAGGATTCCTTTAATAAATTATACTTCCAGTAGTCTGCCAAGGAAATTTCAGCATCTTCTTCAAGTGAATATACTTCACTCTCTCCTGCCTGATTTACCTTGATATACGTTATCATCTTCCTCTGAGAGTTATTCTTCTTCACTAAGGTTACAGTCTTCTGAATTGAGATTCAGCTTCAAATTCTACAGCAATTTAATCTAAAACTGAATCCTTATCCAACCACCCAAATGTTCACGTACCCCAGAATCAAGATCCGGATTTGCTGGAATCTCTGGATTCCCTGCTCTTGATTCTTCACACTGTATCTCCCTTATAACACATAAAGTGAGGCTTTCATCAAAGAAAGAGAAATACTGTAAGATTTCGGGTGCTTTCTTTGTCATTCACCAGGTAATTCATCCAAATTTTTGCCGAGTCAGAAGTTCTCTTTTCTTCTTCTGAATTCTCAAAATGCTCTTAAATCCCAGGCCTGGGGATACATGAGCACCCTAGTTCCAAAGAAGGAGGCCCCTGACAGCAAAACAACCCAGCAAGACCTCAGTCAGAGGGCCCAGGGCTGCCCACCAGCTGGGCTTCTTGCTCTGTTTTCATCCTAGTCACTAAGGCTGCACAGGACCCAAGAGGAGCCCAGCTTGCTCAGGTCCCCTAGTGTATCTCCTGGGTATTTGTGCATGTGCACCCAGGCCATGCAGACTCTCAAATTTCCCCTTTAATTTTCAAAATCGTCCAGGTTTGGACACAAATTATTTTTTCATACCATGTAAGAATCATTGGTAAGTGGAAGCCAAGGAAAGGCAAGGGCCAGGTGCATAAAGGATAACCCAAATGGGTGCAGAATTCATGGCCCAGCAATGAGGGAAAAATAGAGGGCTTGAGTAAGAATACTTATAAATAAGTGCATATTAATGAAACAGAATTGGATAAAAGCTAAAAAATCAAATTTAAGTCTTCACACACTATAGACAGCAGTCCAGTGGAACATCTGGGAACCTAATATGCAGCAAGCATCTAACATTCACAATGGTGAATAATTCCATGTGATGTTCCTCTGATTTAATTACCTTAAAGAGTCCAAGTTTGATTCCTTCCAAAAGTTAGCATCTATTGCAAGCCTAACGAGTTAAAAGTTTGAGCTGGAGAATAGAGCCATTACAAAATAAAAGTAATCAACCAACTCTTACAGATCTCCTAAAGCAATGATTCACACAGGATTTCACACAAAACTCCCATTAATGCTGATGAAATTGGGTAAGTTACAGGCTGAAACTCTCCCATACATTGATAGGTGAATAGTTCCCTGAGGTACTTACTTAGATGAGGGAACTTAATTTTCTCTCCACTAATCCTCTCTGGATGAAAAATACGAAATAATGCTTCACAAGTTAGGTTTCTTTTTAAAGTAGATGGCACAAATTCAGAATCATTGGTGTGAATTAATCAAAACCCTCATTAGGACATCGACTAGCTCATTTTCAGCCAATCAAACCATCTTCCATTCAGATACCAGTTGGCCAAAGTCTTAGAAGTCAGTCTTGTTTGTGACTCTGAAAGTAACCGATTAAGTCCATTCTATCTTGTTTTTTCAAGATTCTAGAAAAAAGGAACTGTGCAATTATGTGAGAGAACTAGTTGAAAAGAAATAGACATTCTTGATTGCCTTGGTATGAATTGAAGAGTTCAGCTGCTGATTTAATTAGCTGCCTAGGGAAGGAGAGATCATGAAATGTTGAGTTAGAAACAATATAAGATCATTCAAAGACTTATACAAGTGATAGTACAGGTATAATTAAGCTTCTGGGGCAGAAGTGGTTAGTGTGTGTGTGTGTGTGTGTGTGTGTGTGTGTGTGTGTGTGTTTCAGAATTAGCAACTTCCACTAGCATGTGAGTGTTTTTGCTCTATAATAATCATTATAATGTTTATTTGGTTGTGTACAGCTCTTGACTAGTGCAAAATAAATTGCCTATTCAACTTCTCATTTATTACAACTTCCCAGGATATAGGCAGGGCTATGGTTACTGTATTACTTTACAACTGACAAAGTGAGGCTCAATTCAGTAAGTTATCTCATAGAAGAATAGTGGTAGGCCCACAAAACACATATTAAATCCAACAAATGTAAATAAAGCAAGTATGCTGATTTTGATGATGATAATGATGTCATAGAAAGTAAAGCTTCTTAAAATCCCATTTGGTCTACCCTTCTCTCTTTTACAACTGATATAATTGAGCCTCAAAATGCGAATTTTCTAAAAACCATCCCTAGGATCATAATGTCAGAAGAAATCTAGTATGTGGCTTTTTGGTTAATGATATCTAGAAAATTTCTTGAGTAGGAATAGATCCCTAAATACTAAAATATGTCTTTGATTTAATTATACATGAATGCATAAATAGTTGTTATATGCTGCTCGATGAAAAGTATCTGGTGGTTCTTGTTTTGACTAAGCCCTAAATTACATTGAATTTAAGCATCAGCAGACACTTTTTGGATAATTATATAGTTTTAAATAAATAAAAGAAAATTTGCTAATTTATTAGACATTAAGAATCAGTGCCACTACACACAGCATTTTAAAAATGACTAGTCTAAAATCCACAATTATAGTGAGAGATGTTTTAGTAATTGATAAAATAAGTAAAGTGAAACTCAGTGAGCAAGTGTAAGACATGAACAACAATACTATCAATTAACTTGACCTAACCTTCATGGGACACAGGGAAAAACCCAACAGAATACATTTTTTTTTCAAGTGCACACACACTCTTTACCAAGGTAGACCACTTGTGTGTAACAAAACTTCTAGACTGAAATTGCATAGCATATGTCCTCAGCCCACAAGGGAATGAAACTGGAAATCAATAGAAAATAATTGAAAATTTCTGAAATATTTGGATCTTTAAAAACATACTTCTGAATCAATCCTATGTCAAAGAAGAAAACAAACATGAAATTAGGAAATGTTTTGAATTAAATTAAAATGAAGCAACTTTTGGGCGCCTGGGTGGCTCTGTTGGTTTAACATCCAACTCTTGATGTTGGCTCAGGTCTTGAGCTAACATAAACAATCTTATGGTTTATGAGTTCCAACCCTGCATTGGGCTCTGTGCTGATAGTGTGGAGCCTGCTTGGGATTCTGTCTCCCTCTCTCTCTCTCAGCTTCTGCCCTGCTTGTGCGTGTGCTCTCTCTCTCTCTCTCTCTCTCTCTCAAAATGGATGAATATAAACTTTAAAAAATAAAAATAAAATGAAACAATTTTTATGTGATGCAGCTTAAGCATTGCTTAAAAATGATAGCATTAGGGAAAAAATGCCTCAAACTAATCTTTGAAGATTCAACCTAAGAAATAAAACAAATTTTAAAAAAAGTGAATTAAATTTAAAAGAAAAAGAAGAAAGGAAAGAAGAACAAAAATCAGTGAAACTGAAAATATTAAAGATAGAAAATTATTAGAACCCCAAAATTACTAGAACCCAAACTGGTCATTTAAAAATATTAATAATAAAATTGATAAAACTCTGGTCAAACTGATTAAGGAAAAAAGAGTACAGACATAAATTACCAATATCAAGAACAGAAGAGGGGGCATCACTTCAGGTCCTACAGACACTAAAAGTATAAAGTAACCTGAAGAACAATATTATGACTATTAATTTGATAAGTCAGCTTAAGTGGACAGATTCTTTAAGAGAAATAGCTAAAACAGATGAATTTTATTTTAAGTTATATTTCAATAACCATAACCAAAAATAAATAAATAGATTGGGTTACTTAGGAAAGGAGACAGTGTGCTACTGGTATAACAATCATCAATGTGTTTTATTGTTTTGTTTTTATACCTCAGCCTAACATTTTTGGCAACAGTAAGATCTACAGTGGTACTTGAAGTTTAATCTCTTACTATCTGAGAACACATTTATTTTCACACTCTCTCCTTCCCCCAGTTTTCTTTAACAGAACTTGTACTTAAAACAATGCTCTTCCACATTTGAATGGTTTCTACTACAATAAAAACTCTTGGATTTAAGAAATAGAGGTAATAGTAGTTTGCCCTGGCTATAATGTGGTATTATATTGGGCTACTTTAAGTGTTTGTCTTAGTTTAAACCTTAGGGATTTGCCTAAATTGTATTTAACCTAGAGTCTACATGGACTGATGGATTTTGAGAGGTTTGAAATTACCACATTACTTTTTGCACCTCATCATAGTTGTGAGCTTTGTGTGCTGGTAGTCAATCACTAGTATAAAATAAAAATGCTTTCTAACATGAGCATTAAGTATTCATTAAGTTATTAATTCTCCGATAGATCCAGGAAGAGAAAAATAGATCAAGATAGTTTTTATTAGAGAGATAATAATAACATGATAGCTATAATTTATCGAACACTTGTATGTGCCAGCGTGCTATGCAATTTTCATTCATTACTTCCATTAATCCTTATAACATCATTAAGGCATGAGAATAATTCTCCTTGCATCACAAGGATCTGAGACTAACGACTAAGAAATAATCTGCCAAATAAATTAGCAAAACTTGAGGAAAAAAAATCCCCAGTGTTGGGAGTGGCTGTTGGGAAATGTATATACATTCCAACTTGCATGTAGGTGAGAGCTTAAATTAGTAAAAACTATTTTATTAAGTGATTTCTAATATCTACCAAGAATTGTACAAATGTTTATATTTTGCTAGCCTATCTGCCAACCTGGGAACATACTCTAAAGGAATGATTCAGTCTGTTGGAAAAAAAACAAACACAAAAAACTTGGGGTTAATGACACTAATTTGAGCAATAGCCATAATGTTATTTTATTTACTTAACAATACTTATTTAGAAATTTAAAATATTTAATAATAGGTAATATTTAATAATAAGTAATAAGGTATAGCCACCTGACTTTATATTAAATGCAATGTGCTATAAACATACATACATGTATGTATACACGCATATATGTATATGTATAAAAATAAACACAGCTCTATATCTACATGTTCCTTGATTAAAACTATGTTCAAAGTATCATGCACAGACTAGCCTGAAATTGGCTAAGAAGTCTATTTCTAACATTTCCCACCACATAGGTTATATTTCTGCAACAGTGAGTTGCTTATAGTATACCAAATGAAACTGTGGCACGTGCCTTGATTCATAGCATTTCTTTTTCCCATAATGACCTTCCTATCCTTCCTGTCTTATGTTAGCCCAATTTATCCCTTAAAATAAAACCTGGGAGTCCCTTTTCCTCAGAATTTTTCTCTGCCTCCTTTTCATGAACACTTAAGTTTCCCCTAATTCATTTTATCCCAGAGTCTGAGACATTACTCTAAAATACTTTCCTTGTAGGCTTTGTAAGAGACTGCCATCTCCCTGGGGTCCCTTGTGAGCTCAAAGACTATTCCATTTCTTCTTTATATTCCTAGAGTCTAACAAGTCCTGGATGTGCAGGAGCATCATAAGTTTCTCTGAAACAGAAACTGTAGGATCTGAAGTGTAAGCAGTGTTTCTAGCATGATTATATTAACAGAGTATTGTTCTCTATTTTTCAATTGCTCATAATTTGATACTGTAGTTATATTGGTTTTATAATGATCAAAAGTGCATTTAAACAGGAAGCAAATACATATTCATGTCTACCTATAATTGTATCCATACCATCCTTCAACCAGCAAATTTTAGAAATACCTAGAGAAATTATGATATATTTCATGACAAACTTTAAATGTTGATATGAAATCTGGGGGCAAAATTGAAGAAAACCTATATAAAAAAGGAATGTGGCATGTCCATTGACGTTCATTCTATTATGTGGTTGAGAAGTGTAGGAATGCATGAAAACTGCAAATAATTAAAACACGGTATATGTAGCTGAGGACAGATCCAGCTAATAAAGCAAGCCAGGTGTCATAAAAAAAAATAAAACAAAAGAAGGAACTAATAAAGGGTGACAGTCTGAAATATATAGATATTCCAAATATTTAGCATAATCATGCGATTTGAGTGCATCCTGGCCCACCATAGACATACGATACTACTTGGAATCTCTACAGTTGTGATTTCTGGGAGGTAAGGGAGCAATGACAGTTAGGAAATTATTTTAAATTTCCTGCAGATACTTAGTAAAACAAGCCTCTTAGGGTTACTGCCATCAGCAGAGACAGATGAGTAGCTATTTTTTGGCTTGAGGGGAGATCGGATTTAGGGAATGTATACTTACTAATTGATTGTTGGGCATTAGAAGAAGAACAAAGCATCAAACCCTGCGCAGGGCTACTGAGCTTCTCTGAGGTGGCACTTCTCTTTCAAAATACCAATAATAGGGTACCATCTGACACAAAAAATTCTGGAGGCCAAAAAGTTTATTTAAGAAACACTATTGTGACACCCTAAATAAAGGAATCTCTAAGAAAAGAGAGCTGAAAAAGTAAGCCAGAAAAAAAAAAATCACAGAACAAAGGGAGAGATAACTAAGTTAAAGCACAGACAGATAACTAAGCATACAACAGAACATCTTTGATCCTAAACACATATCCAGAAACCATCAAAGGCAAATGTTACAGGTAAAAGCAATAAAAAGGATTACCTCAAGAGGGAAGAAAAAGGCACATATTTAGATGCACTGTTAGAAGAGAAAACGAAACCAGGCAAGCAGTGAAAGATCTGAAAATTGAAAGGGAAAATCAAATCAGTGGCTTTTCTGCCTCATCCATCTGCCGGCATCCAGACAGCACACTTTGGAGTCCAATAGAGTGAAAACAAGATTGGGCAACTTCAGCAGAAACACATCCTCTCCATTTTTAAAATAATGAAAACGGTAACAGAGGCATGACCAGGAACCAAATGGAAGAAACGCCGGGAAATTGCACAGGGGACAGTCAGAGAGGCAGTGAAAGGGAGTTTATTCATTGGAAGGAAAATTCAGCATGGCTGGACCAGGCCACATGGATCAATGGCCTGGAAGTGGGTTGAGAAAAATGTGAATTGGCTAATGATCACATTTGGTCAAGCAAGAAAAAGGGTTCTGGGGCTGCTTAGGAAGAGGTGCATTGAGTTTTCGAAGTGATGTAATGAGACTGT
This sequence comes from Neofelis nebulosa, assembly GCF_028018385.1. Lineage (NCBI taxonomy): Eukaryota > Metazoa > Chordata > Mammalia > Carnivora > Felidae > Neofelis > Neofelis nebulosa. Next base: position 17,505,986 of record NC_080790.1, on the reverse strand, counting down.
TTAAATTCCCAATCATGGCACTCAGCATCCTCACCATCTACCCACAGCATTACCCCCACGGCACTTCTCTGATTAGTTGGCATGGCCCTTCTGCCATTGTCACAGCAGCCTCTGGGAATAAATCGAGAGGCTCTTCTGTGGTTTAACAGGACCTATGTTGTCTGCAGCATACCTTCATGCCAGCCTCTGTCCTGTCATTCTTCCTGGTGTTTACTATGCTCCAGCCAGTCTACTTCCATGTAAACGTGAAGCTCATCCATCAAATCCATGTCTTTTTTTTTAAATATTTTTTTTAACGTTTATTTATTTTTGAGACAGAGAGAGACAGAGCATGAATGGGGGAGGGGCAGAGAGAGAGGGAGACACAGAATCTGAAACAGGCTCCAGGCTCTGAGCCATCAGCCCAGAGCCCGACGCGGGGCTCGAACTCACAGACCATGAGATCGTGACCTGAGTTGAAGTCGGATGCTTAACCAACTGAGCCACCCAGGCGCCCCCAAATCCATGTCTTTACATATGTTATTCCCACTGAAAAAAGTTGTCTCCAGGTCTGCTCATCTGGATATCCTCTTACCAGAGAGGTTCCCCCAACTATACTACCTCCCCTTCACTCTCACATCACACTTTGAATCACTTTGTAAAATGTATCACCATTTGAGATAGGCATGTATAATTATTTGGTTACTTGTTTTTGTTTTATTTTTTTCTTTTTTTGAATGAACTCCCTCAAGAATATAAGCTCCAAGAAAGCAGAAACCTGGTTTGTTCACTGCTCAATCCTAAGCAACTGAAACAGTGACTACTGTTCTAGAGTGAGAATTCAGAAAATATCTCCTTAATTAAGGAGTTGATTGGCAGAAGACCATGGATCACTCCAGCCTTGAAGCAAGGATGAGGAAGAACAGATACAGATGGAGGCTCACACTGTTTCAAGAAAGGTGCTGAGTATGACATATACATTATTTCATTGACTCTTCCATAAAATATAAGATAGTTATCATTATCCCCATTTTACAGATAACAAGGCTAACAACAATGAAATAACCAGTTGTGTAACTATTAAGAGGAAGAAATTTGTTTGAAATTGGATTCTGAATCCCATGTTCTACCCACTTCAACCATAGTGACCCTTCTTACCATTTCCCTTCATAATTTGCAACATCTTCCATGAAGCAGACTATAATAAACGTTTTTATTGAGTGACATCCTATCTAATCATCAATTAGACTTTTAGAAAGAAAAATACATTGACTCAAGATGCTTGGCTACCACTTTTATGCAACTATTCTATTTTTCTGACTAAGCAATAAGGACTTTTAGGGCAATATTCTTGGCTATTTCTTCTTTGCCTGCCCTGTGTCACCCCTGGCCATACTCTACTGCTGGTTCATCCATGAACCCTTGACCCCCACGCCCTGCCCCCAAGCTCTTGGCCTCCTGTGCCCCCTGCCCTCTCTCCTACCCTGCCCTCCTAGGCATCCCTGCCCTGACTTGTAGTACAATTCTCTACACATCAAGAGATATCAGCCCAATAATAAGTCCTCATAAAAATAGTAGAAATTGCAGTAAATAAACTTTCTTATTCCAGATACATTCTTATTTAAATGATAATGGCTGGAAGAATGCATAGGACTGCAGAAGAATTGAGAGTGAGTGGCATTCTCAATTGCTTCATTTGTCCACTCTTGGTGACACAGCCTTACTCACAGCTCTGAGGTCATCTCCTTTTGAGAAACAATTCACCTTGTAGTTACAAGCATGTGTCTCAGAGCAACACAAACCAGGGTTCACGTTCTATCACTTTCTAATTTACCTCTCTATTTTACCTGGGACTCTTTATCTCTAAAACGGCGTTCTTAAAATGCCTATTTCAAAAGATTCTTGTAAGGAATAATTAATCTGATTTATGTAGATTTCTTACCAAAAGGTCAGGTGTGTAGAAAATATTCAATAGCTACACTGTTCAAAATGGGTAGAAGTTCCAATCCCTATCCCTCTGGAGGGTTTACTCTACCAGGCTGTGGAGAAATTTCCTTTCTCCTTAGAAGACTGTCTCAGATTGGGGCCTGTGGGTGGCTAAGTTGGTTAAGCATCTGACTTCAGCTCAGGTCATGATCTCACATTCTGTGGGTTTGAGCCCTGCGTTGGGCTCTGTGCTGACAGCTCAGAGCTTGGAGCCTGCTTCTCATTCTGTGTCTCCTTGTTTCTCTGCCCCTCCCCTGCTTGCACTCTGTCTGTCTCTCTCAAAAATAAATAAACATTTAAAAAAATTAAAAGAAGAAAAGACCATCTAAGATTTCTCCAAACGATCTCAAGAGAATAAACATGTTTACTTGTTTTTATTATGAGACATTGCCTTCTGACTTCTGGCAAAGGCAGGCTTTTGTTTCTTCTTTTTTTTTTTTTCCAGAAGATTTGATATTGACATGAGTGAACAAATGAAAATGTTCTAATTTCAAGGGAAGCTTTTTGTGACCACTAGTTCCCTTGGTTGGTTTTTTTTTTTTTTTTTTTTTTTACTTCTCAGCAATTTTTAAAATATGATTTTTTTGGTTACAGCTATATATAACTTCTCTGTCATTCATAGATTTCACATCCACAATATTGACAATTTGTAAATACGATGGATGCCTCTAGTTCTCACTGATAACTGGATCTGTGTTCCTTTGTTGAATAAGACAGAACTGAAGCTGTAAAGCAAACCAAAAATGCATTTCGAGTATTTAGGAATTTGAATCCAGGAGGCAAAAATTCAGGAGGAAACTGAAATGTGCTACAAGGAAGGAAGAGAAAGAGTTGATAAAGGCAAAAACCACAGGCTTATGGAAGTTGTTTTAATAGAATTATGATTGGCATAGGGAAAAACAGTTAATGTTGGTTTAGATAGAAGAGGTTACTATGCCAGCTGCTAGGTTGGAGTTGAGAGAAATAAGCCCCATTCTCAGAATTGCACCAGGATGTGGCAGTTGGGGTGGTTGGTACAGTCTAAAAGTTCGTATTTCATCCAGGTGTGGACGTATATAAGACTAATGCCCCATTGGCTACCTAGCTCCATTTTAGAGCCTCTTGATGTTCCTGAATTCCTGATTTCATTTCAGATGTTTCTGTACAACTTCTAGTGCTCCTTCAGGGAGTCTGAAATCCCTGCCCCTGGCAGTTGGGTGGGGCCCTGTGAGAACCAATGAAATGTGAACAAAAACAAAAACAAAAAAACATGTGCTACTGGCTGACACCTTGAAGAATCCACCTGATTCTCTAATCTCTTCTTCCTCTGCCACAACAATGGCAGATAAAGCCTTGTCCTCACATGGTAGAACCAAAGGATAGAAGCAGCATGGGTTTTTGAGCTTTTGTGTGATGATCAAGTGCCTTGCAGTAGTCTTCAGTCAACTTCACATAAATTGGGTTGGGGGATGGTGGTGGTGAAATACTTTTGTTGTTTTAAGTCAATGAAAGTAGAGTTTTTTGTTGTTGTTACCATAGTACATTCTAACATGCATGTACAAGAAACTTAATTCAGGTTTGAATTACTTAAAACATGCACATTCCCAGAAGGGTCTGTAGTGTTGAGTTGTTCTTAGTGGGGGACTATCTGGGAATTAAATTCTTGGAATGTCCTACTGATAAGAGTGTGTTGCATGCCTGGAGTTTTGAAGGAAAGGATAGGCAGTTTGTTTACACAGTTTATGCAAACTGTGCATTATGGTGGGCATGTGCTTTCGTTTTGGAATTCTGCAGTTTTGGTAAGTTCAAGTCAGTCATAAAGGTATCGTGTGCTTTATGTGTGACCATCATCAAAGCTCTTAGGTTCAAACAAACTTCCCTGGGAGACAGCAGTTCACACATGTAGCTACCATTTTTAAAGCAGAAAAAATTAAGTGTCTCTTGATTGACTCTGTTGGGAGAAAATTCTGGGAAGCTTGCTCCTAGTTTCCTCTGGACTTTGCCTGATGCATCTGTTTTTGTTGATTTTGCTTTGCATCTTTTCATGGTAATAAGCTATAGCCAAGAGTATAATGACTTCTGAATTTGATGAGTCCTTTTAGTAAAACACTAAACCTGGAGATGATCTTGGGAACCACCAAGATACTTGCCTAATACAGAAAATTACTGCTGAAAGTGGGGTGCTCTCATAAGAAAAACTTCAAATGTGACATTGTTATTACAGATGCCTAGAAATGTGGTGATTTATCATAAGTGGTGAACATTTGTTATATATGATAAAGTGGTAAAAATCTTAATTTTGGTAGGTAGATCACGTAAACAATGAACTTGTCCTCTTAACCTAAAAGCCTACAGAAAAGACTGGACGAAAGAATTTTACTAGCATATTTTGAGTGAAGTTGGCCACATTTTATAGGACATTTCAAGAAAGTGACGAGTTCACGAAAGAATCGGCTTTAAAATGGTAGAACCATGAAGGTGACTGCTTTTGATCCCAAACTATTAGTGATTAACATTACAAAGACTTTGAAAGTCAAAGCCTATAAAAACAGCTACACAACAATGATTAAATTAAAAACCTCCTTTCCTTTTGGTTAAAATTTCTCTTCAGAAAGAGAAACCCCCAATAAATTAATATCAATATTTAAAATATTTTTGGGTAAATATCAGGTTTATGGTGTAGCCTTTTCATCTACCATTAAAAACAGACTCAATAAGTCAATAAAAGTAAGGGGGCAAAAAAAAAACCATAATAAAATCAGAGAAAATACTGGACCTGAACACCTGTAAATGGTATCTTTAAAGCAACTGGGGATTTGGTTCCTGGCAGATGGATCTGAATTGGTATACATAAAAATATGTATCTATATAGAATCTATTTATATCTATATCTATCTATATCTATATCTATATCTATATCTATATCTATATCTATATCTATTCAAGTATATAAAAGCCCTGCTGTCTGTATGTTTACATAGTATGTGCTGCTAAAGAAACTTGTGACCTAGATGGAAAAAGCCTGTCATTATTTAAGACCTAAAATTACCCTTCGCATTTGTCAAAAATATTGATTATGTTGAGCTACTCCAGGAATCACTTCTAATAATTCCTGGAACAATCCCTTCAACTCAGAAGTATAAAGACAATAGAAGTAAATGAAACATTACAGATTGGTATCAGACAGAGCAGGTTTGAATTCAGGTTCCATTATGGACTCTCCATGAAACACTGGGCAATTTAAACAGGAATAATTATGATACCATTTCAGAAGGCTATTGTGAGGAGTGAATGCATGCAATTGCTTAGTATAATTTCTGTCACATAGAAAGCATCCAATAAATGTTAACATTCATTGCCAGAATGATCGCTTCCACAGGCAGGTAGTGGGTTGAGAAATTGTTAGAGTCTCTAAGAAGAGCGTATTCCCCCAAGTCCACTTCAGATATGGACGTGGAGGATAATGAGGGAGGTGGGTAAGGGAGAAAGATGCTTTTAGAAGTTGGAACTAGGAGGCCACTAAGAACACTGGACAGGGAACTTCTTCGGGGACAGCAGGATAAGAGCCTCATCAAGGAGTAGGTCTCTACTCTCAAGATAGGTCATTCACACAATGTTTGCCCACTGGAATTTAAGAATTTCTAAGGAACAATGACTGTTATGTATCTTTCATTTTTCCTTTCAGAATGAGAGTATTTATTAACATTATCCTGTCTGTATTCTACCAGTATATACTAAGTGTGAATGGGAAGGATTGGAGTTAGAGTTCATAAGTTTCCAGTCCAAGAAGAGCCACATCCATATCTGACAGACAGTTATTGCACAACACCTAAACTTTAGAGCTGTTTTTTGACAAGGTTAGGGTGGCTTTCCTTGGCAAGGAGGTATATGTTTTGCAGGAAGGTTAAACTTAATATATTAGAACTGAAAGAGCTAACTGTAGCTCTTCTGTAAACTCAGAATTTACCAGTGCTCATCAGTATCCAGTTCTCCTTCCCTGCCTTTACTTAACAGGCACTGTATTTCCCAATCTCCTTTCAGTGAAGTGAGACCATGTGACTTGTTCTGGCTAATAAAATGCATGTCTTTCAAGCACAGGCAGTGAAAATACCCCAAGGATTTTCCAATCTCATTATCCTGCAACTGCAGTTGTTATGAAGTAATCCTTGTGTTGTGATGGATGGCCAAGTCTCAAGAGGGCAGGGACCAGATGGATGAGCTTTACCACTGAGTTTCCTAGACCCAAGGCGAACTTTTTATAAACAAAAAAATTAGCCTTGTTTTGTAAAGCCAAAAATGATTTGTGTCTGTTAAAGCAGCATAACTTAGCTTATGCTGACTGAAACAGTGAACAGTGCTAAATATCTGTGACTTGAAATTGTTTGCAGTATTTCTAAGTGTGTAGTTAAATTTTAAATTTTTTTCTTCGGTGAAACTATATGTTGTTTATTGTCAATTTATCCTCCCAAGGGCCAGCTGCAGCATATTAAACATGGAAAAGGTGGTACAAGAGAAGTTCTAATTTAGGAAGTTTAGATTATAAAGTATTTCTTTCAGTTATGGCAATGAGTGCGGGTTTTTTAAAAAAGCAGTGGAAAGACACTGAAAAATATTAAGCAGAGGAGTGACATATGATATACATTTTATAAATATTCTGGGCCATGTGAAGTTTATAAATGGAAAAAAGGGTAGCAGTTGTAGTGTCTATTGTAGTTCTTCAAGAAAAACAAAAGATATGGTTTAAACTAGAGTGGTCACAGCACAGTTTGTGAGGTTAGTTTCGACTCCATATGTATTTTGTAGTTAGAAGCAATAAGATTTGCTGATTATGAAAGGAAATGCACTAAAAACTTATTTACCTTCAAGGAAATATAATTTTTAAAGAAGTGAAGAGACTATACAAACTTTTCTGTATTTGCAAAGCTAGAAATTTGCTAAGATCTTGGAATTTATCCCTTGTAAATGTCAAGGGTCTTATGCTATCTGCTTATTGTAGAAACTTGAAAAATACAGATGTACCCAAATGTCATTGAGAAGTGGGTATGAATTACATTTGTGTCACAATTCCATTTTTTTCTAGGCACTTACAGTTTAATCTCCTACCACATTTTCTTCCCCAGCACATAAAGAAACCTCCAAGTAGCCCCCAATCCAGTGCCCATTATCTCTGGAAGGACTCAAATGTATTCTTACCACATCTCTCCAAAGATTTCTGTAGTTCTTCCTCCTCTATTATTTTGCCTCCAGATCCTCAAATTACACCCCCACACACACACACACCACATACACATGTACAAACAAAAGCTCTTCAGAGAGTCTCAGGTCTGAGGCTTCTATAAATGTTGTCAAGTGATCACTAATATACATGACAACATTTTTTTAAATATTTATTTATTTTGAGAGAGAGTGCATAAGAAATGGAGGAGCAGAGAGAGAGGGAGAAAAAGAATCCCAAGTAGGCTCCATGTTGTCAGCATAGGCTCCGGTGTGGGGCTCGATCCCACAATCTGTGAGATCATGACCTGAGCCGAAACCAAGCATCAGATACTTAACCAACTGAACCACCGAGGCACCCCCATGACAAGATATTTTTATATGATAATTTAAATTTTTTCATAGGAAAAATCTTTTTTTTCACCTTCTGTCACTTACATCTCATCTAAACTCTCTCAAGAAAGCAATCCATTTATAAGTAGGTCCTTACCACCATATTCATATTTATGGATTATAATTTTTCCTTTATTTTTGTTTTTATTACAGTAATTAAGCCCACCATCATCTCTTTCTGGGTCTACTGAAATAGCCTCCTAACAGATATCCCTCCATCCAGCCTTGTTTATAACCAATCAATACTCCAGAATAAATCCGCTGAAATGCTGACCCCTACCTGACAAAATCCAAATCCATTAAAATGCTTCTGCTCTATGGATAGATCCCAAGTTTCTCCAATATGCTTCTGGGAACATTTAAATTTTTTTAAGGTTTTCATTTATTTTTGAGAGAGAGAGAGAGAGACAGAGAGACAGAAAGACAGAGTGTGAGCTGGGGAAGGGCCAAGAGAGAGGGAGACACAGAATCTGAAGCAGGCTCCAGACTCTGAGCTGTCAGCACAGAGCCCAACACGGGGCTTGAACTCGTGAACTGTGAGATCATGACCTGGGCCAAAGTTGCATGCTCAACTGACTGAGCCACCCAGGTGCCCCTGCTTCTAGAAACATTTAGGACTTGCCACTTCCCTACTTCTAAAGACTCATCATTTTATTTGTTCCCCTAAATCACGCACCGGACAGTCCAATCTGAATACAATTCAGTTCCTCGAATGTGGCAGGGATCTGTCATCTCAGGGCCTTCGTGTGTTCCTGATCTTTGTGGGCATATATTGCTCACATCTCTTTAAGATCTGAGTCTTAATAGCTCTTGCTCTATAAGTCTTTTGACTTTGTCCTAAGCACGATTCCATATTCTTAATATGTAGTTTCCAAATACCTTTCATTGCCCCATTATACCATTTAACACATTTGCATTGTTACTGCACTTTTTATCATCTGTTAGACCACACCTGACTCCACAAATACAGAGCATCTCCATTGCCTAGCACATAGTAGACACTTAGGACAAATACTCACTGAAATTTTTGTGTTGCTAGCTCCTTGTACCCTGACTCCTCACTTGCCATTTGAATACAAGACAGTAAGTAACTAAATGTGTGCATTTTATGGAGAAGGCAAAATTATCCCCCTTAGACACTAATGGTGTATGTGTTCCCTCACCAGATGTCTCTGCTACACTGGGAGGCATATGGAAAAAAAGTTTAAAAAGCAGGGGGGGGGGGGAGCCCTGAATATCTAATTAGTTTCCTTGCAACCTCCTATATATGCCTGGTAAATAGACAGATTGAAAGCATAATTAGGTGGAGAGATCAATAAATGATACAGATCTAGATGAGTGGGTAAATGATAGTTGTATTTGAAAGCATGACTGTGTGTACAGTTAGTTTTTTGATTTTTGTTTTTGAGCTTATTTTGCATGTTTTGTTTTTCTTTGTTATCCAGTGAACCTTTGCCATTGAATTAAAAATTGTTCTTAATGCCCACATGATATTCATATATATGTGATGCATGTCATTTTTTTAGACTTCATTTCAGTAACATATTATTTTCTTTTTTTTCTCATTATAAATAATCCCCTAGCAAACATTCTGTCAGTATCTTCCCCCAAATCTGGATATAATATTAATCTTTCACACTTCTACGCTTCTTTTCTCTGGTGCTTCGTCTTTCCATGGGAGCTTCGAGATCTTTTGGTGCACCTAAACTGTGACTCACTTTCAGAAGCCAAGTTTCTTTTTAGGAAACTTCTCCAGCTGGTGTAGTACTATCTGAGCTATTGAGTTTGAAAACATCAATCCAGTGGAATTGTGTGAACCTGAAAATTTATTTAAATGCCTCAAATGTTGGTTTCCTCATTCTTAGGACAATAATCACCCTACTATCTGTCCTACTGCTGCATAGCTATTGTTTTTTAATTATTTGCTTCCTTTGTTAAGGGAAAATATAAATAAATTCACTTTTTTAAAAATTTTTTAACATTATATTTATTTTTGAGACAGGAAGAGACAGAGCATGAACAGGGGAGGGTCAGAGAGAGGGAGACACAGAATCTGAAACAGGCTCCAGGCTCTGAGCTGTCAGCACAGAGCCCGATGTGGGGCTCGAACTCACGGACCGTGAGATCATGACCTGAGCCGAAGTTGGCCGCTTAACCGACTGAGCCACCCAGGTGCCCCTAAATAAATTCACTTTAATCATATTGTGTATATAAAAGTTGTTAAAAGTTTTTATTTTATTTGAAATGATTTTCATGCCCTTTGTATCACTTGGATTGAGTTCAGATGCTTGATTCATACACCGTGTGTTTGGATTATGTCCAGGGTCTGAGGCTTGGCATGCAAGGCTCTTCTCAGCTTTACTCCAAGTTACAGCTACAACCTCATTTTGTGTTTATTTTTCTGTGCCAGATGTACTTTCCTTCCCATGTTTTACAAATTTCAAGGTCCTTATAGCACGCAATGTCTTTCTACAAGCTCGTTCCTCTACTTGGAATGTCATCTACAATTCATTCTCCCCCACTGGCAAACTGACACAAGTCAAAGACTGAAAGGTATTGGCAAGTTATTTTCAAACAAGTTTATAAAGACACTGTGTATTGAGTGTGTCGTGTGTGTGTATGTGATTTTTCAGAATGTATGTGTGTGAATGTGCATGCAAATGTATATCAAATGTCTGTGTGTGTGCATGTATGTGTTTATGAGTGTGTGGCCAAATCTATATTTAGAATTAAAATAAAACGTGCCTTTTCCCCAGAGTTCCTATGCATCGAAGCTTTCAGCCGGTGAATTTCTAAGTTAATGTAACAATAAGGATAGGCTTATGGTTCTCCTTAGGCTTTTACTCAGAAGACAAATGGGTGATGGGTTACCTGAAGGCTACTTCACCTGAGCTGCCCATTGCTATGTAAAGCTGTCAGCTTCTATCAAAAGATGACCTCACACAGCAAGGTGCAGATGCTTTGCTGTATTAGGTATAACAGTACATTGGAGAGGGAGAACAGACATGTATTATAAGGAAAATTAACAACCAGCGTCTGGAAGAGAAAGAATTGAAAATGACATGCCAGTTTTAAGAGGCCTTTTGTTTGGGCTTACATTTTTCACCTAGAAATGGACACAATTACCGAAAATTAGAAATGAATCTGGGCTTTATACAATGAAATGAGATAATTTCACAGCCAAAACAAGTGGGCTTACGTTGAAAGGAAAGCCATTAAAATATACCTAAGCAGTAAGTTAATGGGGGAGAAATTCAATTTGAAAATGAGAGAACATTTTCAGATAGAAAGGGCAGGCAGTGGAACAGTATGCCTAATGAGGTACAGTAGATATATTCAAGTTTAATCTAGATAATTTTAGATAATTACAGAAAAAGCTTAGGCTAGGATTTTTTTCTTACTTTCTTGCCCACTGTTTGATTCCAAGTATTGGACTGGACCAGAAAAAAACAAAAAACAAAAAACATGATCATCCTATTATCTGTTGTCTTGTGTAAGTTCTATTTTCAAAAACTAAATGTTCAGAGTTTTCCCCCAGGTGACCAGATGTCAGACAGGACCTTCAGTATTTTCACTGCTTCTGATCATATACTTCTGTCCAGAAAGCAAGCCCCCCTTTGGTGGTACTCCTCCTCTCTTCACATCACAGATTATAAGTCTATACTAGGTAATAATGCACTAGAGAGTGGCCATTCTCTGATACTCAAACGCTGCTTCTAAGGTGGTGATGGGATTGCCCAAGGATAAAAACTTCTCAGAGTTATGCTACGTTGTTTGTAGTGGTGTTTGCACTAATGGTAACATCCTCCTCATTATTTTCTTCAAATCTTTATTCAGGTTTTGTGTTTTCTGCAGGTATTTGGTGAATGTTCATTAGCTTTTTAACAGCTTATAAGACTATTCTTCTTGGTGCCAGGACTGTACAGATTCATCATGGTGTGGGGATATACCATGACATGCTAGGGGGTGTACAAAAACAGTGTGTGCAGGAGGGAGGCAGTCTCAGCTTTCCCGTCTACTGAGGCTTCAAACCTGTTAGTACACACTCTCTGCCATCAGGCAGCCTCTGGCGGGCATCTTAGGTTCCATGACTCAAACTTACTTTTTTCTGCTCAGTACTGCTAATATTTCTGTTGAAGGGCTGTATGAACCAGGCTACCTGGGTCCTACTCAGAAGCACCTTCTCAGCTTGTATGCTGGAGTATTCTCCACAGAGAACATTTAGTGAAATTGTTAAGGATGCAGATTTGGGAGACATGGCTTCAAGTTCCTACTTAGCCATTTATTTACTGAGTGTTCTGGGACTAGTTGCCTTATTTTTCCATTGCACTTTGTTTTCTTCTCTTTTAAAAAAGATGCGGGGCGCCTGGGTGGCGCAGTCGGTTAAGCGTCCGACTTCAGCCAGGTCACGATCTCGCGGTCCGTGAGTTCGAGCCCCGCGTCAGGCTCTGGGCCGATGGCTTGGAGCCTGGAGCCTGTTTCCGATTCTGTGTCTCCCTCTCTCTCTGCCCCTCCCCCGTTCATGCTCTGTCTCTCTCTGTCCCAAAAATAAATAAAAAAGATGCAATGACATTAGCCAATTCTCAGGTTGTCAGGATGAATAAATGAAAGAATATATGAATTATTTTTAAGTATAGACCATAACTCAGTTTAATTTAAAAAAAAATTTTTTTAACATTTATTTATTTTTGAGACCGAGACAGACAGAGCATGAACGGGGGAGGGTCAGAGAGAGAGGGAGACACAGAATCTGAAACAGGCTCCAGGCTCTGAGCAGTCAGCACAGAGCCCAACACGGGGCTCGAACTCACGGAGCGTGAGATCGTGACCTGAGCTGAAGTCGGACGCTTAACCGACTGAGCCACCCAGGCGCCCCAACTCAGTTTAATTTTAAATGATAACTAGTAGACACATTTTAACTGTGCCTATGCTAATAGAGTGATACACTTACTACTCCTATTATAATTATTATTATTTCAGGTCAGAAATATTTAGGGAAGCTACTCTAATACATTCTAGTTTAGTCCAGCTCCAAAAATATCTCTATGGTATATATTAACTTATTTAGGGAGATAACAGCTCAAGGGTATTATCACAAAAGAGCATAAATACTATCTATTTTGAGGTATAGAATCAATTCCTGGATATGGCTACTGAAATGATAAGCCCCATATCTGGCACTTATGTTAAGGCACACATTCTCGAAAAACCCCAGAAGCCAAAACCAACTGGAAGTGACTCTCAAGGCACTAAAACTAAGCCATAAACCTAGTGAAGACCACCGTGTAGACCATATTAATGTATCGATCCCCTTAATAATTTCTTACATGATAACAGCCACGCCAGCTTTCTTTTTTAAAACATAAAGGGTAACTGGCAATACCAAAACAATTCTAATCCATGTTAATAATTAAGACTATGTTGTTTTTTTCAGTGGGATAAGTTATTCTAGTTCTTCACCTTTGAGAGATATATATCTATATTTTTTTCTTTCAATTCCTAACTCTTATTTCTGGAAAGTCAGTATAAATGCTGCTGGGATCTTAGGAATTACTCATCTGCTGGCAAAAATAAGGAAAATTGCTACAAGTTCAGCTTCTATAAATCCCATACCACACCTTTTACCCAGGAAAAAACCCCACATTCTCCGTGTAGTTGTTCTCTTGATTGCTTGTTTGCAAATAGAGATATTATCCAATAACGGGCAGGATAAAGTAGGTTAAAGTTGTTTTTGCCTACCATCACCCCGTAGATGACTTCAGGAGCAGCAGAGATCTGCAATTGGCTCCAACAGGTAACAAGTATGACTTTATCTCTCAATGGACCAAGAAAATTCAGAATAGAATCTGCATAAGTAAGATGACCATGCTTTGGGTCAAACTAACAGGAAAGAATAAGATAGCTGTTTACCCTCTTGTTATATTTGCATTTTCTGGCCTTATATTTCTGTGAGTGAAGACCCAAGTTAATTTTTTAATGACACAGAAATCTTGAGGACAGGATGGAGCTTAATGTGAAAATGTTTTCTGTTGGTCAAATGCCTTTCCTTGAAGAACATGGCTAAGTGTGCTTACAAGTTCTAAAAGTGGAATAAGTTCTACTTCACTGCACTGCCATCATGGTATTTCCATCAGTATAACAGAACCCCTGTCATCATAATACTCAGGACCATTCTCTGGCCTTCCATAACTCATTCCTCATGAGGAGAGAGGGACTTCAACTGCTAGTGAATTTGAGAGAGGGAATAGAGCATGTATGGTGCACCTCCTTTTCTCTCTCCTACTTGTGGGAGGTTGGCAATTGCTCCTCTCTGTCATAAGGTTTATAGTCATGGATCCTGCTCCCTTCAGTGGTAAGACATGTGAGTTTATTGTATTCTCACATTCCCCACATTGTATTGGAAAGTTACATGTAGAGAAATTCTGAAGAAACCAAGGCACATGGTATCTTATCTTCATGGCTTCCTTTAAGACTTGTTAATAACCAGTTTAAAATAACTTCTGTATGCTTAGTAGCCTCTGTTTTGCTTCTCAGCCAGATGTGTAGGTCACTAACAGATTTTTTTTTATAAAGCTTTGAGACTGTAACTACTATGTTTCACCAGAATTAAGGCAAGACCAATTAAATATTGTCTTCTTAGGGGTGCTTAGATGGCTCAGTCAGTTTAAGTGTCCAACTTTGATTCAGGTCACAATCTCATGGGTTCAAGCCCCACGTCAGGCTCTGTGCTGACAGCTCAGAGCCTGGAGACTGCTTCAGATTCTGTGTGTGTGTGTGTCTCTCTCTCTGTCCCTCTCCCTCTCTCTCTCTCAAAAATAAATAAACATTAAAAAATTTTTAAAATGATCTTTTAAAAATATTAACATACCCTTAAAATTATACTCCTTATCAGTTGATAACTATGCTTGTGAATATTGGAAATTCAAATGTTAGTCCTATTTACTGGAATATGATGAAATTGATTCATGAACAAATAGAAACAGGAGTCCCAGCAGGTTTGAACATATAACGTTCCTTGGATAGAGATAGAGATGAGCTAATCAGAAATACTTAAATTACTATTATTCAATTATTCCTCAATTATTATTATTCAAGAAAGCTTATACCTCAGGTGACCTAATCTTGAGATAATGTTGTATAGAAAAAGTGTTGGGGCATAAGAAACAGGTAGAGAAACCGAAAAATGCTTTCTATGAATAGGAGATGGTATTTTAAGAAAAGTCTCTTTGAAAATGGGGATGATTTAGTAGAACAAGCTGAAAGAGAAAAGGCATATACTTCAAAGAAATTCAAGGTTTCAGAGACTCTGATTCAAATGATAGAAATATACTTAGTGTATAATATAACAAGATTTAACTACTTTTAAGGTTTTGGCTAGACAAAGGGGGAGTATTTTGACTGATAACCAGGCCAGAAAAAGTGGTAGGGGCTTGAGAAACCTAACAGAAGAATATAGTGAACATCAGAGATCAGACAGACATTATTCCCCTGGGATGGAGTTAGGACTCAGAAACCATGGAGAAATGCCGTCTCAAAGCCATGGACAGAGGGCATAGTAAAAGCTAATGGAAAAGTGCCCTCACTGAAAATTGTAGTGGTCATAACAATAGCTTATAAACTATTGCAACAAATGTAACAAGGTATAACTAGCTGTACTTGTAAAAAATGCTCAAATTAATGGTGAGTGAGTTTCAAGGTAAGTTGACTATTATAAGTAGAGACATTGGTATTAACTATTCTTTCAAGAAATATGTTGTGGAAATTGTGTAAAATAAGAAATATAAGGCAAGATAAATGATGGGTGATATAAACTAGGGGAAGATAAGTAGATCTCAAAGGTAGTATCCAGACCTGGGCTACATTTGGGGTTGAGAAAATAACTCTTAGATATGAATACCCTACTCAGGAGAATGAAAACAAACATATTTTGACAGAACTGGAAATGAAAGGCAACACATTTCTTACTGTAGAGGATCCCAGCAGGATCTGAGGCATATATTATAGAAAATATATATAAAGACCATTCTGCAGAGAAAATTAAACACAACTGCTTTCCCCAAATCTAAACAATTAACACATTTATACATCAAGAGGAACTCCAAGGAATATTGTAAGGGCGACATCCAAGTTGGAAGAACAGACAGAATTAGGTTGATAGATGTTTAGGGATATCAAGAAATTGAAGACACCCATATATGACTGAATGAGGTCAAGCACTATTTGGAGAGCAAATAACTGAAGTTTCCCAAATTATAAATCAATGTATTTGCCAGTAGGATTGCCTGTCATCAGTATAAACACCCCACTGTCAGGAGAAAGTGTCATTGGTAGAAATATTTTAGATTCAGAGTATAGAAAGGAAACTTGAAATTAGGAAAAAAAGGTACTTAGATGCTCTAAATAATAGCAGGACCAATGATAAAGAGGCTCATTGTTCTCCATTCTGGTAGCTGGTTAGGGCCAGAGTATGCAGAACTGAAAGAATCCTCTGAAATTATCTTGTGATGTTGTGTTCTCGTTTAATAGGATTACATCTCCCCTTCTGGAGAAGAACCTGGGAACATGCTCTTCTTTTTCTTCTTTTCATTCTCCTCTACCTGGTCCTCCCCGCTCCTTTGTCTTCTCTCTTTTTAAAGGGACACAGAAATGTATGACTTCTTGTTTTCAGAAAGAAATACATAAGAGAAGGTGACAGGGCATTGTGTTTAATTTTAACATTTTCAGATCGACTAGGAAATTGCATACTTTTGTATATTTTCTTTGGCTTAGTATATAATTTTATTCTGAGAAGTCGATAATGGAAAGTGATTTGTATTCAAATTAAGCCATAGCTTTATTGGAATCTACATTAATCATGATATTGTCATTTGATCCCATTATGGAATCTCTGATAGACTGTTTTGGACAAAGTGCCTTGAAATAATTTGGGATCGAAAATTGGCCTTAGATGCAGTATGGATCTGGAACAGATTTGGTAAATGTTCTTTTGCTATATACATTTGACTTCTGGGTGGCAAAATCTATATCATTTAGTAGTATTCTCAGGAAGATAATCAAAGAGAGTAATTGGTATTATTGGGGAAGTGGCCTTGATAAGTAGAACAGTAATGTTGATCCCATCCATGGTGGAAAAATAACCATACTTTTGGTTGACCATAAGCTTAGTGGCTAGGCCCAGTGAACTAAGAGACAGAAAGGCATGTGGAATACTTGGAGGATACTTCCTCCCAAGCTGAGGTGTTTTTACATGGGGTTAGAGTCCTGTTATTGTAGCAATTCTTGCCCTTGGCTATCCTTAAACATAGATGGAATAAGTCATTATATTGGTGAATTTGAAAGAGGAATTAGATTCAGGTAGCCATACCCCTTTATCCTGTTACTGAAGGACATGCTGACTAGAGATGATACTTGGATTTCATTGCTTTTGGTTGTGTGTAGTCAGCACAGAGAAAGCTGACTCTTTTTCATGAAAATAGGAGTAGGGATGCAGTTCTTGGGAATAAATTCAATTTAAGGAACTGTCAATAGCAAGAAGTTATAGAAAGGTCAAGTTCTTCTTGAAGAGCATCTCTGCTCATGTGGGAGCATCATGATGAACTCTGCCTAATCAACAAAATGATGATGTAATGGGAAAGCTGTGGGGACTGAATGATATAGGTGCAAAACTGTGCTACTAACTCCATAGCCTTAAAGGCAGTACTAAAGTCAGGAACTAATTCAAACAGAAATACAGATGACATCCCAATGCCAGGGTAGGCATTCAAAAAAATTTAAATGATCGAATAAATGAGGACTGATGCTATACCTATTTATAAGTGCTGAGGGTAATGGTGGGCACGTTAAATAAATCACCAAGTATTTCCAAGCATTCTATCTTAGAAACACAGTCCACCCTTGAAAAGTCCTACTTACAGAAAATAGACTAAGCAAGAAGACCAAGGTCCCTTCACTTGCATGTTCTTTGAAAGTCAGGCAATGTGAGGCTGCCATCACAACTCATTCTTGAAACTTATCAGCCGCCATTCATAGTCACTGAGTAGCAATAACTTACTGAAACCATCACTATTGTCAGAGGAGTATGATTTTAATGTACTTAACGGTTGTCTTTCATAATATCAAGAAGAGGTACCATCTACAGAGAACTATGTACTTATTTCAAGTATTATCTGGATGAGAGCCAAGACAAAGCAAATTATATTTGCAAGATTTTAGGTTCTAAGTAGTCAATAAAATAACATTAGTCATGAATACAAATTTTTAAAAACCATTAAACCCAAGTTATATAGAAGTTTGACTTTTGATAGTATAAAAATTATCTACTTTAATTGTTTAATTCAGTAAACCTATACACATTTTACGGATGTTTTCATAATTAAGAATACATTAGCTTATGTTTAATAGATAAATTACAAGAGCTTGTATATTTATAATATAAATATATTAAATTATATATAATATATTAATATATAATATAAATAGATAAATTACAAGAGCTTGTATATTTATAATAAATAAGTAATAAACTTCATATTGAAGACGTGAGAAACTTAAAATATTTGATTCTATAGCTAACCAGTTTACCAAATCTCTTTAGTAACTTATTCAAAAATTAACAAGAAAAAGATTAATTTGCAAGTTTGTTTTCAATATCTGAATGATGCCTAAGATTATAATTAATGAGCCTAAAGAAATAGTCTAAGAAATAAACCTTTTTTTTTCAGTATCAGTAGATGTGTGAAGCATTAAAACATCAATCATTTAATTTATCATGTTTTTCACATTGTTTGGTAGATCACTGATGAGATCCTTTAACTTAATTTAAAAAATATGTATTGAATGATGCACAGAATACATCTCAGAATTTATAGAAGAATATGTGTCAATGTCAGAACTTCCTCATCCATGTCTGATGGTTCTCCATCCTTAACATTATTCAATTTATTTTTCCTAAAGAATTCATTCCCAGGAGAAGTCATAACTTTGGCAAACTTGATGGTTGGGTGTGTTATCTTTCACATCTGTCTTTTGTTATTAACAATTAATTCACTTCTATACATATATTTCACAGATTAATAAGTTAAAAAGGCTTTCATTAATAATTAGTGACATTTTCTTGATTTGCTGAAGACTAAAATCCAGTGAGATGAGAACTTTCCTTAATCTTTTTAACAATATCTAGCAAAATTATCTGAGTTCCATTATATTGTACTCCTATGATATTCTGGGGCTACATATGTCTTATAGTCAAAATATTTTGAATAGGTTAACCAAATTTATCCAATTTTTATTAAGCTTCCACTTTGACAAAACAGTGTAGGGTATAGAAATGGAAACTTTTTTCCTCAGGTATTTCTTCAAGTAGTATATCCTGATTTACTATATTCCTTCCATTAACTTATATGTTCAAGAAATAGTTACTGAGCTCTTACCATGTGCCAGTGTCACTCCAGAACCTGAAGATTGAGTGATGTTGAAAATAATGTTTTTGCCTCTTTGCCCTTAAAATTCAGAAGGCAGACAGGGAATAAGCAATAGATAGATAATTTGGTTTGAAAATATATCTGAAGTTACATTTATTTGCATAGTTTTGTGTTCATAAGCTCCAAACGTGTATCTAAAGGGTGAATCAAGTACTATTTTTCTCAGTAGTAAAGCAATGGAAATAATTATTTGGTTTTCCAAGAGGACTACCCCAGAGGAGGAAGAATTTTATAAGCTTCCTAGAGACGATGACCACATTTGTGTGATTGATTCATCAGGTATTCTCAGAACACAATAAAAGATTTTTAGTACATAGAGTAAAAATTAAATACTCTTTTGTGATTTAAAAAGTCATGTTGTTGCATATTTACATAA
This sequence comes from Neofelis nebulosa, assembly GCF_028018385.1. NCBI lineage: Eukaryota > Metazoa > Chordata > Mammalia > Carnivora > Felidae > Neofelis > Neofelis nebulosa. The sequence goes on along the minus strand of NC_080790.1, from coordinate 17,486,579 downwards.
AAATATGTGCAAATTACTACTTTAATTCTTCCTGACCTTCTTACTGCAATCTCTTTGTACTTCCCAGGTCTTCTGGAAAGTAACATCCTATCATTGTCTCATAAAACCCTTCAAAACATCTTCCCTTTCTCCATTTACAGATGATCTCTTTCTTTCCTAGTTTACTGAGAAAATACAAGTGACTAGAAAATACATGTCATGAGCTGCTATTTTTATATCTGACCACCTATCTACATCCATGTTCCAGTGATCTTTCTTCTCTGGTGTTATCACAAATGAATTCCTTGTGCTCCTAACAGAAGTTGATCAACTTCCACGTGAGATTTTATGACTTTGGCCCATTCTAGGATATTGTTTCAGAGTCTGTTCTCTTTTGTACCATTAAATTTTATCTCTTTCCTGCTCATCTCCCATCAGCATACACACATTCTATTTTCTTTATCCTATTTAACCTCTCTTGCTATTGCCTTTTTTTTCTTTTGAGCAAAACTCTTGTTTTGTCTGTTACTACTATTTGTTTGTTTCTCCCCTCTCTTCATTCAGGATTTCACCCCCATGGGACTTCTGAAAAATTTTTTCCAAGGTCATCAATGGCCTCCACATTTCTAAATCCATAAGCAATTCTCGGGTCTTGTCTTAGCTGGTCCATCAACAACATTTAACAATTGAATACTGTCTCCTCCTAGAAACATGTTTTTGTCTGATTAATTTCCAGGTTACTGCAGTCTTCTGCTCTCCCTCTCACCTCACTACCACTCTGGTTTCCATAGCTGCTTCTTCCTCACTTCCACAAACATTTAAACTTCAGTGGTCAGTCATCTTACCAACGTTTTTTCATTCTGTGTATTTACTGCCTTGGTCAAAAAGAACACCTTTTCTTCACTGAAGATCCCCAAGTATATTTTCCCAGTCTGGACCTTATCCCCACACCCCAGATTTGTACATGCAAGTGCCTACTTGATATTACCACTTGGGTTTACAACTGGCATTTCAAATTAATATGGCAAGAAATTGAATTACTGAGCCATCCATTTCCTCATCCATAAAAATAAAAGCTCATATGCAGCCTTTCTTATGCTCATTTGGTGACAAACTCATCTATTTGTTTGTTTAGACCAAACTTTGGAATTATTTTTCATTCTGCCCTTCACTGCATACCTTCACTCTATTCTCTTCTTTCTAACCACATACTTTCCAATAGCAAATCTGTTATCTCTCTACTCAAAACATATCCAGAATTTGACTGTTTTTTGTCACCCCAACTGCCCACCTTAATAAGCTACCATCACCTATCCCTTGATAATGCCAAACTGCCAATGTGCACTACATTTCTACAAGCAATGTATTCTACATTCCCAGTACATTTGGTATTGTCAGTCTTTTGTAGTAGATATGCAGTGACATTTTATTCTGATTTAATTTGCATTCCCCTGATTACTAATGAGTCTTCATACATTTTCCTATTAGCCATTTGGATATCTTCTTTTGTGGAATATCTTTTTAAACTTCTTGCTAATACTGATTTAAAGACGTTTTAAAATATATTCTGGGTATAAAACCTTGTTGATTATGTAAGTTGTAAATATGTCCTACTCAGTGGCTTGATCTTTTTGTTCTCTTAATTGTAGTTTTTGGTGAAGGTAAGTTTTGGCTTTTGGTAGTCTCATTTATTGATTTTTCCTTTATAGTTAGTGGTTTTAAGTTTCTTTCATTTTATTTCTTACCCTAATCTTATGAAGATATTCTCTTCTATGATCCTCTGAAAGTTGTGACTTTCACATATAGATATATAATCTTTGAGAATTTGATTTTGTGTGTACTGTGACAAAGGGACCAAACAATAGTTGTTGTTATTGTTGTTGTTGTTGTTTTGAGAGAGAGAGAGAGAGAGAGCACAGGGGGAGAGAGAGAGAGAGAGAATCTTTAGGCAGACACCACATGCAGTGCTGAGCTCAATATGGGGCTCTGTCTCATGTCCCTGAGATCATGAATTGAGCCAACATGAAGAGTTAGTCACTTAACCAACTGAACAACCCAGGCACCCTTGTTTTGTTCTTTGTTTTTTTTTCTTTTTAAAAATATGGATATCCAGTCTCCTTTTGGGATAATTTTCCCCATGGGCTCTCTATTCATTCTACTAAAAGTGGATGAAAGGTGTTCTGAGGCAGGTGAAAAACCCAGAAGTCATAAATAATAATATTGATAAATTTGAATAGATATTATTAAAATAGGTACTGTTTTAAAAGTTTGGCCTGATATAAATATTGAAATTGAAGTCAATAGATAAGCAAAAAACTGAGGGAAATATGCTTGCTGTATATATATTACTGACCACAGGTTAAGTTTCTTAAGATAAGGGACACTTCTGTGAGTCAATATGAAGACGATGGGCAACACAATGGTAAAATAGGAAAAAGAAAATAGTAGTAGGGTTCACTGGGATATCAGTGAAAAACAGCACATGAACACATAAAAACTTATTTTCTCCATAATTAAAAAATAAAATTTAGAGCAACAATGAAATGCAATTTTATTCCTATCAGAATGGCAACAGTTATTTACATGTTAGAGTATTCTGTTACTGAGGATGAATGTAAACTGATACTTTCATATTCTATTGGTGGAGATGGAAATATTTGATAATTTTTAAGATGCACATCTGTACTGACCTATATATTCCCCTTGTACATGCACTCAGAAACTCATTTTATCCTCACAAAACCCTATGAAGCCAGTATAATTATAACTCCATTTACTCATGAGGAAACTAAAACAAATAAAGGTAAAGTAACTTTCCCAATATCAAAGCTAGGTTAAAAAAAAAAAAAAAAGGAGCTCCCACTGATTCTAGGTAGTCTGATTCTGGACTCCAGGCTTTTAACCAAATTTTATCGACTTCCATGGAGGTGTGAGAGTTTCCACTGTAGTAGCATTATGAACACAGTATTAGATATAGCAAACATACCACACAATATAGAAATTTTATTTAAAATGTCTTCATGCAAAGGGCACCTGGGTGGATCAGTCAGTTGCGTGTCAGACTTCAACTCAGGTCATGATCTCATGGTTTGTGGGTTCAAGCCCCGCATCGGGCTCTATGCTGACAGCTCATAGCCTGGAGCCTGCCTCAGATTCTGTGTCTCCCTCTCTCTCTGCCCCTCCCCCACTCACACTCTGTCTTTCTGTCTCTCTTTCTCTGTCTCTCAAAAATAGATAAACATTAAAAATTTAAAAATAAAATAAAATACCTTCATACAGTGTAATACAAAGCAGTCATTAAGAAAAAATGTTATAAACCTGTAAATGCTAATTAAAAGGTACATTAGAAACTGGTATTAAGGTCAACTTTGTGGTGTATATAGAAAATCAGGAGTTAAAGGCAGATTTATTTTTCATTATACTATACTATTGTCTGGTTTTAACATTTTTACTATGGGCATTTGATGCAATTATGTATATATGTTTCAAGAAATAAGCAGGATAGCAATTCAAAACCTTTCTCAGTAATAAGCAAATGTGATAAAAAACAAATGATCAACTCTGTCCAGACTATGTCGACCCCAAGGCCTGCACTAGACGTGCATGCTCTGTAAGGAAAGCTTTTCACTCATCTTTGCCCATAGTCCATATGGAATCCTAGGAACTGTGCCTAGAGCAGACTTGGTATCCAGAATAGGCAGTGGTTTAGCCCTTCAGTGAATTATTAAGAGAAAAATATAAGTGTAATTGTATCCATGACGTTTGGGAAGCAATTTGCGGAAGTTGTCCAAAGCTGTGGGGCTTCCTGCCGGGCTCTGTCGTGCCTTCCAAGAACCCTAATAGTTCATTCCTCAGAAGAAATGTCAAGCTGCTCATGCTGTCAACAGAGCAGATGCTCTGCTGACGTCTTTGGGGAACAGTGTCAAGTGACTGAAAAATGGATGCCAAAGATGAAATGGAAATTCTTACCCTCATCACTAAATTTCATGTGCCCCATGACCTGGTGCCTAGTTACCTACCCCAGGCAACTGTGTTCCATAGTAGCCCCAGCTGGGGAGACTCAACCATGCTACCACTGGAACATCAGAGGACTTAGCTTTCCACCTCTTTCACAAAATGTTTTCTTGAAGAACAGAATGTATCTATTTAATTTGCTTTGTGAAAATTTCTCCTCTTATCTGACAACTTCTTTTTTAAATTTTTTTTTCAACGTTTTTAATTTATTTTTGGGACAGAGAGAGACAGAGCATGAACGGGGGAGGGGCAGAGAGAGAGGGAGACACAGAATCGGAAACAGGCTCCAGGCTCCGAGCCATCAGCCCAGAGCCTGACGCGGGGCTCAAACTCACGGACCGCGAGATCGTGACCTGGCTGAACTCGGACGCTTAACCGACTGCGCCACCCAGGCGCCCCTTATCTGACAACTTCTAAGTAGATATCCTCTTTTGTTTTTCACTTTTTCTAATATGTATATATTTTTTTTCATAGAAAGCTTTTATTGATCTAAGGTATGCAATAAAAATACAGAACTTTTAACCTTTCCCCCTGTGCTTTCTCATGCATTACTTTATATGAAATTAAAAAAAAAATAGGGGCGCCTGGGTGGCTCAGTCAGTTAAGTGTCTGACGTCGGGTCAGGTCATGATCTTATGGTTTGTGGCTTCAAGCCTTGTGTCAGATTCTGTGCTGACAGCTCAGAACCTGGAGCCTGCTTCAGATTCTGTGTCTCCCTCTCTCTCAGCCCTTCCCCTACTCGTGCTCTCTCTCAAAAATAAATAAACATTGAAAAAAATTAAAAATAAATAAATAAAACACAAGACTTTCCACCAAATAGGAAAAGAACGTGAGATCATTGAATTTAAATAACTAGTCCAAAATCGGAGGAGCCAAGATGGTGGAACAGCATGGAAGTTTTTTGTGTGTCTCGCATCCATGAAATATAGCCAGACCAACACTAAACCATCCTGCACACCTAGAAAACTGATCTGAGGATTAACACAACAATCTGAACAACCTGAACTGCAGAATTCAGCAGGAATTCACCCCAAAAGAAAGAGCAGGAAGAAGCAACAGCCAGGGACTTAACCAACACGGATACAAACAAGATGTCTGAACCAGAATTTAAAATCATGATAATAAGAATACTAGCTGTAGTCGAAAATAGATTAGAATCCCTTTCTGTGGAGATAAAAGAAGTAAAAGCTAGTCAGGATGAAATTAAAAAATGCTATAACTGAGCTGCAATCTCAAATGGATGCCATGGTGGCAAGGATGGATGAGGCAGAACAGAGAATCAGCGATATAGAGGACAAATTTATGGAAAATAATGAAGCAGAAAAGAAGAGGGAGATTAAGGCAAAAGAGCATGATTTAAGAATTAGAGAAATCAGTGACTCATTAAAAAGGAACAGCATCAGAATCATAGGGGTCCCAGAAGAAGAGAGAGAAATAGGGGTAGAGGGTTATGTAAATAACTAGTCCAAAGTGGCACAACTAATTGGGGATGAAGATGGGCTGAGAGCTCTAGTTGGCTGTACTTTCCTATATACTAAAAGCTCTGCTAAGTTCTCTGTGATTGTTGTCTTCATCCTCATTAAAAAAAAAAGTTAGGTTTAAAAAAAATAGTTTTTTAAAAAAATGAGGTTATCAATGTAATGCAGTCATACTGCAGAAAGTTTGGAGAATTCTGGACAACAGAAGGATAATGGAGGGATAAAGGATAAAAGAGAAGCGAGGAGAATCATGAAGCAGAAGGGAGGAAGAGGACCAGGAAGGAAAGAGGAAGCAAGAAAAAACAAATCAACCAAAGACAAACACTATTAATATTTTTATTCTCTGTTAGACATGAATTCTGTTTTATTTTGTAAATTATTATGATCATATTATCTACAACTTGATACTATTACTTGGTAAAATCAGTTTTATAAGTTTATAGACACTCTTAAATTTTCATTTTCTACCTATATTCTTTTAAGTGGATCTCCCCATTTCCCTGTACATGGAATTTATGGTTAGCTTTCCTTTGCTATTTGTTTTGTTTTTTTGTTTGTTTTTTGACAGAAAGAGACAGAGAGAGAGAGAGAACATGCAAGTGGGAGAGAGGGAGAAAGAGAGAGAGAGCGAGAGAATATAAAGCAGGTTCTATATTTAGCATGGAGCTCAACACAGGGCTCCATCCCATGACCATGAGATCATGACCTGAGCAGAAATCAAGAGTCAGATGCTCAACGAACTGAGCCACCCAGGCTCCCCTCCCGTTGCTATTATAATTCATGTAGTGATTAAGTAATACATGGTATTTTTGACTAGTGGTAGAGAAGGAAAACCAAGAGTTTGATTCTTCAAAGTCTATTAAAGAAAATGTATCAAGAAGGAAAAAAATAGTAGTGCAAATACTGCTGACATGTGTTGACAGTCACTAGAAGAACGTTATTATGAACACAAATCACAACAAAGTCGCCCTGATATTTGTAGGAGGAAAAGACACAGGCCTATGGTAAAATTTCATAGTCACCGTCACACAGATTATATGTTTTTTAATACCAGAAAATATGCCTGGTGTCTACTTTTCATATTGGAAGTTTATAATTCCCAGAACATTTACTTCACATAAATTTTTATTGGGGCACACAGAGGAAAAGACAGAATTGAGAATTATTTGCATTTCTATTTGAACAGCATGATTGATACGTGTCCTTGTACAAAACTCATTCATTGACAGGTAATTTGATATAATTCTCTGATAATTTTTTTGAATTGACATATAAGTCACAGGCCATAAAATTCACCATTTCAAAAGCACACTCTAGAGATTTTTAGTGTGTTCACAAGGCTGTACACTCATCATAACCAATTCAGAACATTTCATCATTACCCAAAGTAAAGCTGTACCCATTACGAGTCATTCTCTAACCTTATTTTCCCTACTCTCCCCCCACCCCACCAGCCCCTGGCAACGTATAATTCCCTTTCTATCTCTATGGATTTGCCTCTTCTAAACATTTCATAGAAATGAAGTCACACAATATGTGGCCTTTTAAATCTGGCTTTGTTGACTTAGCATATTTTCAAGGTTTGTCCATGTGGTAGCATATATCAATACTCCTTTCCTTTTTAATGGCCAAATAGTATTCCATTTTGTTTATTCACTCATCAGTCAACAGACTTTTGAGTTTCCACTTTTTTGCTGTTAGAGTGTTATAATAAATATACATGTAGTTTTGTGTGTATGTGAACATATGTTTTTATTCATTTTGCATGTAGAATTAGGATTGAAAATGCTAGATCCTGTGGCGACTCTATGTTTGATTTCTAGAAGAGCAATCAATTTGTTTCCAAAGTAGCTGTAGCATTTTATATTTCTACCAGCCTTGTAAAGAGATTTCAACCTCTTTTTAGGTCCAATACTTGTTACTATCTGTGCTTTTTATTTTGGTCATCCTGATGGCAAGAACTGGATTTGACTTGCATTTTCTTAATGGTAAATGATGTTGAGTTGCTTGCTTATTGGCCATGTACCTTCACCAGACAAGTGTGATTTCAAACTCTTCTTACTTTAAAAATTGAGTTGTCTTTTTATTATTGAATAACAAAAGTATATATACCTATTTTCCCTTTATACTAGGCTTTATCAGATAGATTATTTGCAAATACTCTCTCTCATTCTATAGGTTAACCCTCTATTTTCTTGATAGCTTTCTTTGAAATACAAATACTTGTAATTTTGAAAAAGTCTAATTTATTTGTTTTTTCTTTGGTTGCTTTTACTTTAGATGTCATAACTAAAAAACAATTGTCAAATCCAAGGTCACAAAAATTCTCACCTATTTTATTCTAAATAATTTATAGTTTTAGCCCTTATACCTGTTTCTTCAAGCCACTTTGAGTAAACTTTTATATATTGTGTGAAGTAGGATTCCAACTTCATCCTTTTGCATGTGAATATCCAGTTATCCCACCACCAATTTTTAAAAAGATGCTTTTCCCCTATTAAATTGTCTTGGTATTCTTGTCAAAATCAGTTTACCACATATGTATGGGTTCACTTCTGGACTCCCAATTCTATCTGTATGTTTGATCTATATGTTCATCCTTAAGCAAATACCATACTATCTTGATTACTATAGATTTATAACAAGTTTTGAAATCAGGAAGTATGAGTCTTTCAACTGTGTTCTTTTTCAAGATTGTTTTAACCATTCTGAGTTCCTTGAGTTTCCATATGAATTTTTGGATTAGCCTGTCAATTTCTGGTAAAACTCTACCTGGGATTGTAATAAGAATTGCAGATTCAATGTAGATCATTATGGGGGATATTGTATTCTAATCCATGAACGTGAGGTGTCTTTCCATTTATTTAGGATTTTGATTTCTTTCATCATATTTTGTAGTTTTCAATATATCAGTCTTACACTTTTTAATTAAAAATATCCCTACATATCCTAGACTTTTGATGCTATTATGAATGAACTTATTTTCTTAATTTCATCTTGAATTGTTCTTTGCTAATATACAGAAATACAATTGGCTCTTACTTGAGTGGCTTTTAGATCACTGGTTAATTACCAGAAACTAAGCAAAAAGTTCCTCTTTCCCTCAATTTTTAAATAAAAGTTGCATTTATTTCAACATATATATGTCTTTGTTTAATTTCCTTCTAAAATGAAGGAGAAATTCCTACCTAATATTATAGAATATTGGGCTCAATTTCTCACTAGAAAGATGTTTCTTTCACCACTTCCTCCTGAATTATGGTGGAGAGATTAATCCTGTGTTATGGAAGAAACCTTCGATTTCAAATAAGGATTTTCTATCTTCTCTTGGCCTGCTTGTTTCTCATTTGAGGCTGAGTCAAACCCTAATTCCTGCAGCTGCTGGTAATACTGAGGGAGATGGAGATGGGAGATGGTTTGGAGTGTGTGTGTGTCTGTGTGTGTGCGTGCACACACACACATGCATAGGCAAATCTTTATGATCTTCTATTTGAATATTAATAACAGTTATCAACCTGAAATCCTATCATAATTTTTCCAGTAACTACTAGGAATATGTCTGACTTTGAGAAGAGACATTTCCTGTATCAATTGCTTTGAGAAAGAAAGTTTAGTTAAGCAGTGCCACGGTGGACAAATGAGGAATGCTGCATTTTAACTCTAATACACAGCAACAAACTCATTGATTTTTATAGATTACAAATGGAAGTTAAAACAAAACTTGATTTCCTACTCTACGAAAAGCTACTGGAATTTTCTCTCAACCTGTTTTTGTTATTTGTGTTTGTGGAGTGTGATGGACTATTGAATCCTGACAACCTGTTGGATGAGCTCCAACAATAACCAGTCAGATCAATGCAACCCAGACTGCCCTCATGGGACATGACAAGAAATTCGGCTGTTGTTTAGGATGCAATTACCCTGCTGGTTGCTGAAGAGAGTGACCTCCTTTACTCTGGTATTTATTGAATCCAGACCTCATGTCTGGTCTCATTTCAAAGTCCCTGTCTGCAATGCCTATCCCAAGGCCAAGTACAGTAGACAGTGAACCACCATAGCTGCCAAGATTTAGTACTTTGAAAAGTGTCTTTGCCAGGAGATTATCATGACTGTTCCTGTTAGAATCAACATTGCTTTTTCTGGCTCATTTAATGTAAAATGCAATTCAGCTTCAAAGATAAGTACTTTAATTCACAAATGGTTGACAGCAGTAGGATTATAGTGAAGGCTCTGAACTTAAAAATAGTTTGGGTCTGATTACAAGTATTTCTGTCCTGAGGAATATTTAACAGCATAGGAACTGAATAGAGGATATTAGTATTTGACTTTATCAGCTCAAGAATAAAGACACATTGAAGGTATGACAATTGAATAATGGGATTTGGAACTAAAGCCATGATCTTCTATTTCAGATTAAGAAACATTTTGAAGAAGTAATGTATAGGTTTCATTAAAATTTATGCTATGATTTATGTTATTAAACTTCTACAGTGATTTATTAAATGTAATTGCAAAGAAGAGGTAGTTCAGTTTTTCCCTATTTGGCTAGAAGTTAAGTACTCTTGAGTCTAAACTTGGGGGACATGTCCTTATTAAAATGGAACTCATAATTAACATTTCTGTGCATTTTCTATAAGCCAAACATGCAAGAGGGAACATTTAAATGCCTAGCAATTAAAATGAAAACATTTTACTTTTACTGGCAGCCTTTTAACTTTTCAGTTCATCATATTTATAGTTATCATTATTAGACATCTGGAAAAATATAGTTATGCTTGCTATTTATATTACCAACTAAAGACTTTGAATCACTTTGTAGACATGATCTCATTAACGCTCTCTACATCTCTGTGAGGTAAGTGCAATTATCTTCATTTTATTGAGTTTAAATTACTTTCCAAGGTGTCAAAGAAAATTGTGGCAGGATATGGGGTGAAAAAAACCAAGGTCTCTTAGTGTCCACTCTAATGGTAAATCCTGTTCAATAAAATCAGAAAGAAATGAATCCAGTTTTAAGTGTCTGAGGCTTAATTTTCTACAAATAGTCATTTGATGTAGCTATATGAGACATAACATTTTGTAGTTTTGCCATTTCCAGGATAATTTATCAGCCTGACCCATATTCTGTTGCATTTGACAAACCAATATTTTATGCAATGACACGTTTTCTAAGTGTTCTGCAAGAAAGTTTCACAAAGAGGTGGTACTTAAACTTAACTTTTTCTGTGAATGTTGATGTCACTTGAAGAAATTGTCATTTCCTTTCTAATTGTTTTTACTTTTTTATTGTTATTATTTTATTATTTTTTTAACGTTTTTTTTTTTTTTTTGAGACAGAGAGAGACAGAGCATGAACAGGGGAGGGGCAGAGAGAGAGGGAGACACAGAATGGGAAGCAGGCTCCAGGGTCTGAGCCATCAGCCCAGAGCCCGACGCGGGGCTCGAACTCACGGACCGCGAGATCGTGACCTGAGCCGAAGTCAGACGCTTAACCGACTGAGCCACCCAGGCGCCCGTTTCTACTTTTTAAAAAAAATCTCTACCATCCACAGCCACATTTGTAAACTAGGCCTGTCTTTTAGGTGGTTATTTAAAATGCATTTCTCTTTAAATTTTTAGGAAAGGGCAAGAGCTTGCCCATGTTCTTCTTGTGGGTTTATTGAATTATTATGGAATTGATTTCCCTTACTCTAAATACTTCCTACTCCTAGACTTTTGTCAATGCTAAATATTTAGGCTAGCATTTTCCCCTCAAGCATTGCTTCCATATATAATAACAGACATTATAAATGATTGTTATTATTTTTACTATAAACATTAGCCCTCACATGTATGGTCGTGTTGTTGAAAGTTGATTTTCAACAAGGGACCTGAGACCATTCAGTGTGATAAAAGTAATCTCTTCAACAAATGATGCTGGTCAAACTGGATATTCATATGCAGAAGAATGAAGTTGGATCCTTACCTGGCACCACATAGACAGAGTAACTCAAAATGAGTTGAACACTTAATCTTAAGAGCTTCATGAGAAAAAAAAAAAAACATAGAGGAAAATTTCATGACCTTAGATTTGGAGATGTTTTCTTAAATAAGACACCAAAAACTTAGGCAACAAAATAAAAATGATAAATTGATCTTCATCAAGATTAAATAAGTTAGTCCATTAAAAAGCATTATCAACACAGTGAAAAGAAAAACTGAAAAATGAAAGAAAATATATCATATTTGGTAAGAACTTAATATCCTTATTATATAAAGAACTCTTACAACTCAAAAAAAAAAAAAAAGATGAACAACCCAATTAAAAATGGGCAAGAAACTTAAGCTGATATTTTTCCAAAAAGGTATTCAAATGGAAATAGTATATTAAAAAGATGCTCAACATCATTAATCATTAGGGCAATGCAAATCCAAACTATAATGGGTAACACTTCACATCTACTGGGATGACAACAGCACAACAACAACAACAACAACAACAACAACAAAAATGAGAATAACAAGTGCTAGGATTGGGAGAAATTGGAATTCTGCTGGGAATATTTGTGGGAAAGTAAACCAGGATAGCCATTGTGGAAAATTCAGTTCCTCAAAAAACTAAATGTAGAGTCACCATATGACCCAGTAATTCCAATTCTAGGTATATTCTCCAAATAATTGGAAATGAGGATTCGAACAAAAGCTTGTGCACCAATGTTCATAGAAACAGTATTCACAATAACCAAAAGGTGGAAATAATCCAGATGTCTGTCAAGAGATAAATCAATAGATGAATTATTATACCCATATTACATAACAGGATGGAATAACATATTATTCAGTAATAAAAATGAAGTTTTGATACATGTTACAACATGGATGAACTTTGAAAACATACTAAGTGAGATATGCCAGACATAAAAGGACAAATATTTTATGACTCCACTTATATAAAATATCTAAAATTAGCAAATTCATGGAGACAGAAAGTAAATTACAAGTTATCAGGGGCCAAGGGGAGGATAGAATGGGGAGTCATTGATTGATTAGTACAGAGTGGTTTTGGAAATGGTGTTTGGAGTGGTTTTGGAAATAGTGATATGATGGTCGCACATTGTGAATGTAGTTAATGCCACCAAATTATACACTTAAACATGGTTAAAATGGGAAATTTATGTTGTATGTATTTTTACCTCTCCCCCAAAATAAAACTTATCCTTAGTATTTCAACCTAAGCTGCATGAGGTCTATTCAAGTGAAACACACATACTTAATTTGCTTTTATAGTTAAAATAATCCAGAAAGGGTTGAACATTTCTCTCCCATTTCAACCCCCTTTAATAAACATTTAATAGTTGTAAAAAACACACAACAATTTTATTAGTATATTTGGAACCTCTTTAGCCAAATACACGTTGTATATAATAGAAATATGTACATTTTCTTATATATGAGAACCTAAATTTCTTCTAGGAATAATGTACATATATTTTAATGTATGTATTTATGATAACTTTTGGTTGCTCAGAGATCCTATTAAATTCTTTGTTCAGTCTATTCAGAATAGGTAAAGCTGTATTATGGCTATGTTACAGTACTTATTATATGACATGTATCCCCAAAGTCACGCTTTCCATCTTGGAAGGCAAAAAGCTACTGCACAAATAGAAATTTTAGAGAACCTTCTACTACTAAAATATGAGGTCCATAGTAAAACATCTTCATAGTGAAAAACAGAGCAATTAAATTCTCAGTTTGATTATAAAAACAAGCATTTAGCTATTGGTAGGGGAAAATCCTACAATTTTTTTTTCAAATAAATACTTAGCAAAAACCTAGTGTAGTTTATTTTGAACATTTTTATTGCTAATTGGCATAAAATATTGTAATCCCAAACTCCCATATGTTAATGTTATATAGAGAGAGGACACACACACACACACACACACACACACACACACACACGCACACACACACCACCAAGCCAAAGTTTTCAGAAAACAGTTGTTAACATTTCTTTATGTGAAGTACTTACAGAGATATCATCTTTTATGATCTATTTCTCTCTGTTTCATGTTTAAAAAATGATGTCACAGCCTTGAGCCATTAATGGGTCATGACTAACAGCTAGAATACACTGAAAAAGTGAATGTTGGAAAAGGATTCATGGCACGAAGGTCAACAGGAGGTGTATTTAATGGATAGCTGTACTTTTTGATTCCTGTTGTCAAGTGACAACCCAAACACTGTAATGATCAACTGAGCTATTCTTTGCATCTATACAGTTTTGTGCCAAGGAGAGATGAGTCGAGATTCCTAGAAACATTTCCATTATCTGTAGAAAGTAAAAGTATTGTTCTAACTAGCATTTTAATTAAATAAAGGAAAATGCTTTTGGAAATGGACCTTGAAAAGTGCTATGATGAGACCTGGACCTTGTTAGCTGGCACTCAAGCTTCCAAGAAAAGATAACTCCTTCTTCCTCCCTCCCTCTTTCTCTTTGTCTGTTTCTCTTTACTTCTTCCATGGAGATAAACTATTTAGAGCAATTATTCATTCTCTTGCCTTGCTACAGTGTCTAGGACTTCCAGTTACATTAGAAGATGATGGGAGTCGACATCTTTGCAGAGTTACCAATCTCAACTTTCCAACATAACTTTTCATCCATAGGTATCCACACGTAGGTTCTTTATCAGATTGCAAAGGTTTCTTTCTACTCCTAGTTACTGAGAGCTCTCATATGAATGGATGTTAAGCTCCAGTAAGTACTTTTTCTCTATAAATTCATATCATTATATGATTTTTTGTTTCCATTAATGTGGTAATGTATACTGATTTATTTGAATGTCAAACCAACCTTGCATGCATAGTATGAATCTATCTTGTTTGTGATATCTATGTATCTATCTATATTTTGATGTATTACTTACTAAAATTTCACTAAGAGTTTCTTCATCTATGTTCATGAGAGATAATGGTCTGTAGTTTGCTGTTCTTTTAGTGCCTTTGTCTGATTTTGATATCATGGTAATGCCGGCTTCCTAAAATGAATTGAGAAGTGTTTCTTCCTTTTCTATTTGTGGAAGATTTTTTTAAGAGTAGATTTTAGGGGTGCCGAGTGGTTCAGTCAGTTAGGCGTCCCATTTTGGCTTAGGTCATGATGTCACAGCTTGTGAGTTCAAGCCTTGTGTCGTGTTCTGTGCTGACAGCTCAGAGTGAACCTGGAGCCTGCTTCAGATTCTGTGTCTCCCTGTCTCTCTGTCCCTCCCCCGCTCACACCCTGTCTCTCTCTCTAAAAAATAAATAAAACATTAAAAAAATATTTAAAAAGAGTAGATTTTAGTTTTCTTTAATCTTTGGTAGAACTCACCAGTGAAGCCAACTGGACCTGAAATATTCTTCGTTTAAAAGCTTTAAAGTGTGGGGGCGCCTGGGTGGCGCAGTCGGTTAAGCGGCCGACTTCAGCCAGGTCACGATCTCGCGGTCCGTGAGTTCGAGCCCCGCGTCGGGCTCTGTGCTGACAGCTCGGAGCCTGGAGCCTGTTTCCGATTCTGTGTCTCCCTCTCTCTCTGCCCCTCCCCTGCTCATGCTCTGTCTCTCTCTGTCTCAAAGATAAATAAAACATAAAAAAAAAAAAATTAAAAAAAAAAAAGCTTTAAAGTGTGAATTCAATTTATTTAACATATGTCATTCTATTTAGTTTATTTCATATGAGTGAGCTTTGGTAGTTTGTGTCTTTCAAAAATTTGTTCATTTTAACTAAATTGGAAAGCTTTATTGGAAATTATTTATAACATTTTCTTATTCTTTTAAAATTTAAACTTTCCAATGGCTTTATATTTAGAGAAAAGTTGCAAAGATAGAACAGATAGTTTCTATATATCACATACCATTTCTCCTATTAATATTTTATGTCACTAAGTATTTATTGCTTTGTTTTTGCTAACGACTTTATTTCAAACAAAAATTTTAAACTTGAGAGATTACTATTGTCTGTTTGTCACAACTAATGAACCAATTATGATACATTATTATTAATATTTATTTATTTTTTGAGAGAGAGAGAGAGAGAGAGAGAGAGAGAGAGAGAGAACCAGGGAGGGGCAGAGAGAGAGAGGGAGTCACAGAATCTGGAGCAGGCTCCAGGCTCCGAGCTGTCAGCACAGAGCCCGATGTGGCGCTCGAACTCACAAACTGCATGATACATTATTATTAACTAAAATCCATACTTTGAGTTCCACTAGTTTTGATGCTAGCAGGCTGGGTCCAAGGACCCAGAAGGGGTCCCACAGGACCAGCCAAAAGGGTCGCTGGTTGTATGCAGGATAGAAATCAAAGGGGAACCAGCAGGAGGTGAAAAAAAGAGTTCATTGAAGGTATATAGTGAGCAGATACAGACAAGAGTGGGAGACTCAGAAAGGAAAGGAGAGAGCCCTGTCTTTGCCTGGGGTCTGGAGGTTTTTACTGAGGACAGTGGTCTGGTATTTGTGTCCTCTCAGACATCCAGGAACCACTTAGAACAAAGACAGGGCACAGGTGTTACTCTTTGGAGCCAGGGGGCCTTGGCATTGAAAGCTCTAGCTCTGGTGGTCTCAGATGTGCGTGCAATGGCTTCCTTCCTTTAGTCATTTTCACCTGGTCCTTCTTAGATGTTATCTATTTTAAAGAAATCATTAACTCTTTGTCCCTTAAAAGGAGAAGTATACTATTTGCATTATGAGGCATCTGTAAAGTGGGGGTGCAGGTCCTAGCAAGGACAGAAGCAGGAAAAGGAGCAAAAAGCAGGTTTTTATGGAGTCCTTTGTGTTCTCTGTGCCACCTTTACCCTAATCCTCTTTTTCTTTTCCAAGATCCCATCTAGGATACTACATTACTTTTAGTTATTATATACCTTTATGTTCCGCTAGGCTGTGACAGTTATCAGACTTTGGTTTGGGTGATCTTGACATTTTTGAGGAGTACCGTTCAGGTGTTCCATAGAATGTTCCTCAGTTTGTGTTTGTCTAATGTTTTTCTCATGGTAAAACTGTGGTTATGGGAGGACAACAGAGATTAAGCATCATTCTCAACATTTTATCAAAGGTACATGTTACCAACAATCTGTCCGAGAAAATATAAAGCATGTTTACATTTATTTATGTATCTGGTATGTTTAGCTCAATTATATCATAGTATTCTGTTATCTTCCTGTGCATGTTAAATTCACTGTGGTTCTTTTTGCGGTCTTTGTGTCTCCCTGTCTTTCTCTCTTACTCTTTTCATTTTGTTCTCAATCTCAGGCTTGTAGACTCATTCTCTTGCTTTCTTGCGCTCTCTCTGTAAAAAACAAAAAAGGAATACTTTTCATATTTAGGACATTTTCTGTATATGGAGTGGTTACCTTTATTTTAAAATACTGCTTGGAATGGCTTTAGCCCTCTCTTTCCTTATTTATACTTTTTCAGCTCGTCTGCTTTGACTTTTATCATTGGGTTTTCTACCAGTTAGTTCCCTGTGAGCAAACAAGAAGCTTATTCTAGTTTCCCCTACCTTGTTCGATTCCACTACCATTTAAAAAAAAATCTTGATTTCTGTAACTAAACTAATGTGAGTTTGCTCCTTGGTGAGTTACAGGTAGAGATTACACCAGGTGGGGTTGTCACACAAAGGAAACTTTACACACAGCAAATAAGGAGATCATGGGGAATAACTTTCAAAGCTGTGACTCTCCCAGTGGAGGTGAGTGGGTTCCTTTTATTAAGGGTTAGGATGAATATTGAGAAAGGTTAGCTTTGTCATTGCTTCTAAAGGTGGGCATAAGGTTTCTTAGAAAACAAGCCCTATACTTGGGTAACACAATGTGTTATGGTAATGAGGCTTGTGCTCCCCGCAGAGGGGAGACTTTAACATTATAATGAAGGAGAGAACTGTTGGAAAGGGCTGTGGGTGTGCTCCCAGAGCAGGTATAAACTGAAGGGGGTCCTGGGCTCCCTTATCTCAGGTAAGAAAGGAATGCAGGGCCTTGCTTACTTTTGGAATAGCACTGGGAATTTTACCACTGATTTATTGTCTCTGCCATGGTTAGGCTATTTCCAGGCCTGGTAGAGAGGGTTAGCTTTTGCATTCTCTTTGCTCCCTTGGAATCCTTAACTACTGAGTTTTTTTGCTTTTCTAATTCTGATGTGTTCTAGGAAGTTGTGTAAGAAGTGTACTAGGGCAAGTAGAGATGGTGAGACATAGATCAAGGAAAATAGCTAGAGACCTAACAACCTCACTTTCTTTTTCTGGGTGATGGGGTTCTTGAGCAAACGGCTAAGAAAAAATTCTTGTGACATCTTTGGTGCAAAAAGGTGATTTTTTAAAACACAGGGACAGGACCCATGGACAGAAAGAGCTACACTGGGGTTGTGAGGAGTGATTGATTACATATTTTTAAGTTAGTGGGGGTTAGGGATAGGAAAAGTCTCTAAAGAATTTGAAAGCAAGGCTTTCAGGACTTTGAAGGGCTAGCTACTGTTCAGATAAGGTTACTTTTAGTCTTTAATAAAACAAAACCATTAAGGAAGTAAGGCGGCCATGAGTTACTTGAGGAAGGTCACATTCTGCATGTTTCAGGTGTCTGTCAGTGGGCTGCAGGCTGTAAGGAGGTCTAATTTAAGCTACATTTCTCTTGACTGTGTTTCCCTCCCTGGCTCTTTCTGCTTACATTTCGACAGTGTGAGAATTTATAACAGCCTTTATTCTTCATCAGTTCTTGTCCCCATTTTTATTTTAATCTTATATCCATTATCAAATACATTTCCTTGCCTACCACCCATTCTTCTTTAGGGTCCAAAGTCCTCTCTTGATTAGGGGCACCTGAGTGGCTCAGTGGGTTAACATCCGACTTTGGCTCAGGTCATGATCTCATGGTTAGTGAGTTGTAGACTTCATTGGGCTCTGTGCTGACATATCAGAGCCCTGAGCCTGCTTTGGATTCTGTGTCTCCCTCTCTCTCTGCCCCTCCCCTCTTTCTCTCTGTCCCCTCCCTCTTTCTCTCTGTCCCTCCCCCTTTCTCTCTTTCTGCCTCTCCTCCACTGATGCTCTGTCTCTGTCTCTCTCTCTCTCTCTCTCTCTCTCTCTCAAAACTAAATAAACATTAAAAAAAAAAGTCCTCTCGATTGAATAAAGTGTATTCTCCATTGCATTCCTAGGGAAGGCTTGTGAGTTCAGTCAGCTGAGTTCTGCATTTCTGTTGTTTTGATATCTGGTTGACAGTTCAACTGGTTTTTATTTTTTATTTTTATTTTTTTAAATTTTTGAATGTTTTTTTAAATTTATTTTTGAAGGAGAGAGAGAGAGAGAGCATGAATGGGGGAAGAACAGAGAGAGAGGGAGACACAGAATCCGAAGCCAGGCTCCAGTCTCTGAGCTGTCAGCACAGAGCCCAATGCGGGGCTTGAACCCACAAACTGTGAGATCATGACCTGAGTGGAAGTTGGACACTTAACAGACTGAACCACCCAGGCACCCCTCAACTGGTTTTTAAATCTTAGCTTAGCACTCTGTGCTCGTAGAGTTTTGTTTTTGTTTTGTTTTTAATTTTGACCATTCTCTTCTTTATATGCTGTTGTCTAGAAGTTTGATATCAACTGATTTTCTTTCCTTTGTAAGGGACTTGGTCTTTTTGCCTGCAGGCTCAAATAACTTTTTTTTTAATCCTATCTTATAGTCTAGTAATTTTACTAGGATGTATTTTGGGGTTGAATGTTCTGTCAATTTTTTTTTTCACTAATGGGCCCTTAGAGTGTATAGATTCAGACCTTTTATTTTTACAGAGTTTTCTTGGAGTATAATTTTAAATATTATGTTTCATTGTTTTCTTTTTTTTCTCCAAGAAATCCAGTTACATATATATGGCTTTTCTTTGCCTTTATTCTGTATCTGTCACTTTTTATCTGATGCATTTTACCTCTTCTATGATTTTATTTTTATTCTCGTGGCTTTTTTCATGCTACTTCTCAATGTCTCTTAGTATATTTTCCATTGAATCTACTTTCCCTTAGTCACCTTGAAATTTACATTTTTCTACTGAGTTATTTTTTTTTCCTTTTTCCCGTTTCTGAGCATGCAAAAATTTCATTTCACATCTTCCTGGGTTTTTTTTCCCTCCCATTTCCCTCCCCATTAATTAATATTTACTTATAAAATCTCTAGCATACCCTCTCATATCTGCAAATGCTTTTTTAAGTTATTTCATTTTTCTTGGGTATTGCTACAAGTTTTTGCCCCCACCCCCCCCACCCCCGCCACCTTATTGTTGTTTTGAAGGATATTTTCTTCAGCTGAACTAATTCTCAACTTTTGTTTTCATCTTAGAATAGCTTTGTAAGGGTGTTACTTTCCAGTTTTATTCATTTTAAATGTCTTATTTTTTTAGTGTTTATTTATTTTTGAGACAGAGGGAGAGACAGAGTGTAAATGGTGGAGGGGCAGAGAGTGAGGGAGACACAGAATCCAAAGCAGGCTCCAAGCTCTGAGCTGTCAGCACAGAGCCCCATGCACGGGCTTGAACTCACTAACCATGAGATCATGACCTAAACTGAAGTCAGATGCTTACTGACTGAGCCACCCAGGTGCCCCTAAATGTCTTATATATTTTTAAACCATCAATAGAGAGCATCTGAATGCTCTGGGTGAAGGACTTGATAGTGTTACTGTGTTTCTTACATTGAGAGTATCTTCATCCGTAAAGTGAAACAGTTTCTTCATTGCTTGGCACATTTCTTTGGAATGGGGGATGTTGATGTGCATTCTGATTTTTATCATTTTTTTTTCCTTAATTTTCCTTCCTTTTTTTTTTTCTTTTGTACTCTGCCTCCAACTGGTATCTTCTGTTTGCAAGTTGTTTTACTTTTTCCCCCTAGCAGCAATGCTTCTCAAGGCTGACAACTTTTGATTCTTTACTGGTTAACATTCTGATCAATGGGGTACTAAACAACAGCATGATAATATTTAACCAATTTCTTCAAAGTCTGTGCTTCATCCAAAGAAGTACATACACTGAACATATACGGAAAGTAATGTACTTTCTGTGATACTAGTCAGATTTCAAGAATATTGATTTATTTACTCAAACAATATACCATGACAATCTACCAGCACTAATAAGAGATAACAAGTAAAATGAATCCCCAGACTTACATTCTAAAAGATCCAAATAATAACCCACTGGTTGTAGTGTCACAATATTTGTTTTGGAGGCCAGATTTATAGTTATTTGCCTTAGTTCACACATCAATTGTGGAGAAACAAAGATAAGTATTTTGCTATTAAGCTGAGAGGAGCTACAATACCACAGCCAAGAAAAAACAATTGGTTCTAGCACTCAAAAAGATTCAGAATGAATGCTAGTTTTCTATGTTATTTGTATTAGATTCTGTAATTGCACTACAAGTGAAATATTTTCAAGAACAAATTATTTTTCCCTAGCTGGTATTACACAGAGGGGACCATTTTCAAATGGATCTAGATAATAATATGAATAGTTTTCTCAGTAAAATCCAGTGATGAGTCAATTATTCCATGTACTGTTCACAAACATTTTTAAATGCTTATACTTTGAACATCCTTGACTTCCTTTTATATATATATATATATATATATATATATATATATATATATATATATATATATATACCTTCTTAGAGTGCCCTACAGATGGAGGCGTGCTGGGTATATTACTTTTATATTTTCTTCTATGTTTTGTAAGAAATATGTGTCAGATTGGCTGTGTCCTAACTTTAGAAACTTCAGTCTAAGGTAAACATGGCAATCATAAAAACACCAACTCAGTTATTAAATTAATCTCCATAATCTAAGCTCCAGTGCATCCAGAGATATACCTTAATATTTTGAGCCTGAATGAGTCACTTATCATATATTAAAAACATTTCAAAAGTGTATTAAGGATAATAGCAAACCAAGCAAATTAAAAACCAAAAATTCTGAGGACACCTCACTTGCAGCCATCTGTGAAATTCCTCACAACTGTCTGAAGAAATGTTAGTATGGGATTATTTTTTGTCTCTACTGAGACAGTATTAATCTTAAAGTACATCAATAAGTATGGGCCTGTTCATACTCTTTGCACTGTTAGTAATGATGTTTCTGTTTCCTTTACCTTACCATTGTTTTTTTCAGAGTGACCTCTTCTTCAGATTCAGTTTCAATACCTTCTATCTGCAAATGATAGACCTATTCTCAGTGATTTAGCATCTAATATGTTGTGTGGCAATTAATCATTTAATAAATATTGAAGTAAACCTATAACACTTTATTTTATTCTCCTTCAGAATACAACCAAAAGGAGATAAAAAGTACAGAATGGGGAATATAGTCAAAGCTATTGTCATAATGTTGTGCGGTGACAGATGGTTACTACATGTATGGTGGAGAGCTGTGAGTAATGTGGAGAATTGTCAAATCACTGTGCTGTCTACCTGCAACTAATACAGCATTGCTTGTCAACTGCACTAAAATAGTTTTATAAAAAATACAAAAATAAGTTTATAAAATGGTACATCACTCATGTATCCTCATGCAGAACACATATTAATATTGTGATATTTACTTCAGTTTTTCTTTCTTCACAAAGCATGAGCAGAGCACAGTTCAATTGAAGCCTCATGTTTCCACTCACAGGAATAACCTTTTTTTTTTCTTTTAATGTTTATTTATTTCTGAGAGAGAGACAGAGTGTGAGCCAGGGAGGGTCAGAGAGAGAGAGAGGAAGACACAGAATCGGAAGCAGGCTCAAGGCTCTGAGCTGTCAGCACAGAGCCTGACGTGGAGCTTGAACCCATGAATAGTGAGATAGGATGCCCAACTGAGGAGCCACCCAGGTGCCCCCTGCAGGGATCACCTTTGATCTTTGATGTAACCATTATTGTGAATTTGATGAGTATTCTGCCTTCTATATTCTTATGTTCTGCATGTTTTTTATAAACACTATATACCATTATTTACTGTTCTTTAGCTTAGCTAAATAATAAGGCACATTTAATGATAAGTTAATTGTTTTATGACTTATTTTCATAAATTATTTTAAGATTATATTAAGATTGATTAATCCTGATGTCTCTATATAAAGTGTACCTACTTTGTTGCTATAATGTCTAACATACACATTTTTATGTACTTGCAGGCTGATTGAATTTTGGTAGATTTCTGAATGTTTCTTTTTTTTTTTTAATTTTTTTTAACGTTTATTTATTTTTGAGACAGAGAGAGACAGAGCATGAACAGGGGAGGGTCAGAGACAGAGGGAGACACAGAATCTGAAACAGGCTCCAGGCTCTGAGCAGTCAGCACAGAGCCCGACGCGGGCTCGATCTCACATACCGCGAGATTGTGACCCGAGCCGAAGTCGGACGCTTAACCGACTGAGCCACCCAGGCGCCCCTGAATGTTTCTTGATTACTAAAAATTAAGCAATGGGTCTCATTAAATACATTTCCACGTACAAATGTACAAAATTTTCCATAGGAAATTTACCTATAAATTAGTTAAGTCTCTTTTAAATGGATGGCATGACAGAGTATGTGCATTTTCAACTACAAGGTATTTTTGCTAGTGCTAGTGTCATTTTGTATTCTAAGCATTTTATAACATTGAATGGCACTAGAACCTGTGTATAAGACATTTTCTTTACCTTTGTAGGTGCTTACAAAAAATTATTTTGGAATTTTTTTTGCCAAATTCTATACTTAATATGGAATCTACTTCCTTAAAATTTGATTTCTCTAGTTATTGTATATTTACTTTATTAATTGCCTCTTTTAAAAATCACTTATTTGGTTACTGATTTGTAGGAATTTATTCTTTCAACAAAACTTATTCAAATAACACATCGAGTGCCTTCTATGTTCAAGGCACCATTGTAGGTTATAGGATTACAGCAGCAAATAGTACAAAGCCCTTGTCATCGCAGATTTAATGTTCTAGTAGAGAAACAGAAAATAATAGGATGAATAGGTGATATTTGGAGTGGAAGTATATAAATTTCTTGAGAAAGAACATTCCAGAGACAGGATACATCGAGTGTAGGGATTTGAGGCAGGAACATGCTTGGCCTCTCTAGGAACAGTAGGGCTGTGATAAAGGAGCAGTCATTGAAGGCAAGGTTGGAAAGACAACTGGAGTTGGACGTGCTAATGACATTAGACTTTAAAAGTGTTGACAAATTATTGATGAATCTCAAGGAGTGAGACATGATCTGTTTGCATTTTAAACAAAGATCTAGATCATTGGTTTTCAAGGCAGTGATTTTTGCCCTCCAGGAAACATTTGGCGATGTGTGCATAATTTTTTTTTCCTTAAACAACCAGATGGGTGCTTGTGTCATCTCGATGGTAGAGGTAAAGGATGCTAATAAATATCCTAAAATGCACAGAGAAGCCAGCCCCCTCCCAACAAATAGTTATCTGGCCCAAAATGTTAATACTGCTGGATTGAATACTCTGTTCTTATCATCTATCAATACAAAATCAGTGTATTGAGAGTATTATCTATTAGGATAAAGCAGTTACCCATTTGCTGGTGCTTTCATTTTGAACTTTGCACTAGCTGATCTCTATTTTTTTTTCATTTTAGGTTAAAATGCAACATATTTGGGAAAAAATTACATGGCGATTTTAGAGTAATTGACAATTTTGTGACATTATACCTTTCCATAAAAAATGTGGAGTACAAGTACCACATTTCTCTGTTTTATTTGTTCTCATACATATGTGTGTACACATAAATATGTACGTGCACATACATCTGTGTGATTTTTATACAAATTCACTAGAATAACACATACTGTTTTGTATACCTCTACTCTAGAACTTGACATGTTTTATAATACTTCTTTAGTTATATATTTTCCCCTTCCAGACTGTAAATATAATGAAGTCAGGTGTAGTAGTATACTAATTTCAGTGATGGAAATCCAAGATATGCTTATTAAATATTTGTTAAGTATTTTGAGGTCCTCAAAAAACAGGTAT
Organism: Neofelis nebulosa; assembly: GCF_028018385.1. Taxonomy (NCBI): domain Eukaryota; kingdom Metazoa; phylum Chordata; class Mammalia; order Carnivora; family Felidae; genus Neofelis; species Neofelis nebulosa. The sequence goes on along the minus strand of NC_080790.1, from coordinate 17,462,119 downwards.
ATGGGGTGTTTTCCAGTTACTTTTCCACCATAGCCATTAAGATTGTGTTTTGGAGAAGAAAATATCAAATAAGTGTAAGAGAACCAGGATAACAGGGTGAATGTCTCAAGGCTGACTTGATTAAGATGAAGTAGTACAATGAAGATCAAATATAAGAAGATGAGATGACCCATTGCCATATTCCTGACTCAAGGCATCTAGAATTTACTCCCCTCCTTGACAGAGTATATTTTAATTTCAGTATGTAGTATTAACTTTGGCAACTCGCCTCAGTGTCTACCCTAATGCCCACAGTGCCTAAAATATGCAGTCTAACCCATTACTCATGGCCTCCTGAGTAAGGAGTGTTTGGAGTAGACAGTGACACAGCTCTTTTATAATTACTGCTTTAGTGATTCATGACCCTTCTTCACAGGTTCTCTTTAGTTATTTGTGTAAAAAACAACTTTGTGGTCTAATTAATCTGTCCACTGTACTTCCCTCTTCACTTTTTTTTCTCATTTTTCATCTTATTTTTATCATTTTTTTAGTATAGTTAACACACAATATTACATTAGTTTCAGGTATACCACCTCTCAGAATCCCATAAAGATAACTTAGTTCAGAAGGACGAGGATGCACTCACAACCACAAGAACTCTTAGAGATGGAAAAGTACCAGCCATTCCACAGCTGTGAAGGTTCATCCATGAAAGTTATACCAAGCTTTTCTCTCATCAAACCTTTGGCTATGCCTTTATCTCCAACAAAGAAAAAACAATTAAAAAAAAAGACCAGAGGCTCATAAACTGTATAGACAAGTATATTTTGGCAACACATATACAAAAAGAATGGAGGAATCTCGAAGTTACTATCAATAAACACTCCTGTTAGGAAAGGGAATGATGGGAGACTTATAGAACTCACTAGTCCATAGAAATTCCAAAATCCCAGTGGGCAGATTTCCCAGGTATCATTACTTTAAGGATAGGAAGTTCTTTGATTAAGCCCTGATTTTCCTTCTTTAGAGGAACTTCCCAGTGTATTTTTTTCTATACCTCTTGACTCTGCTGCTCTGCAAAATTCTTCCTTTGCCTTTATCCTACTAGGCCACTGCTGAAAGATCAATGAACACTTTCTTACTGATGGTTGAGCAGTTTCCTTAGCCTGCTTCTGGTCTGCTGACAGTTGAAGGACCAGCGGTATTTTCATGACTTGAATGATCTAGAACTCTTTAAAGCAGGTTGGCAGTGCATTTGCAAGTATACCTTCCTCAAAAAAGTTGGAGTTTTCTATGATTTGATACTAATTAACTCTTTATACTAAAGCTGTACTTACCATTCTTTTTGAGATGTTTCTCTTTTACATTTAATTACTCTTTTTGAGATATGTTTCTCTTTTACATCTAATTATAGCCTATTTGAGTTCATTCACTGGGCTACCCATGTCATATTCTTGTCTTGGCAATAGCAAAGCCCAAGGAAAGAGGCATATTTGTGCAAAATTATTTTAAGCCTCTGTTTAGATTATGTCCAATAACATATTCACCAAAGCTAGTTACATGTCTATCCATAATATCAGACAAGCACAGAAATACATTCTTCCCATGTAGGTCAAAGGGAGGTAGTGAATATTTGTTGAATTTAATATACGAATAATTTAACATACTACACCTATGATAGAAGTGGTAAGCAGGATATATTCAAGGTTCCAGGGCTAAAAGGAAAGAACCAATATCTAGTCAATGTAGTGATTAATTGAATTAAAGGCTGAACAAATCCTACATTTGGTGATGTCACAGTTAGTGACAGAGACTAATTGCCCTATAGGGTTCAGGAATTAGTCATTCTTATTGGCAGAGCAATAGATACAATGGAAAGAATGGAGTAAGACCAAATTTGGATGAAATAATCTATGTGGCTTTGTACAAGTTATGAACCAATCTGTATCTAGTTCTTTTTTTTAATTTTTAAAAATATTTATTTATTTTTGAGAGAGACAGAGGGGCAGAGAGAGAGAGAGACAGAATCTGAAGCAGGCTGCAGGCTCTGAGCTGTCAGCACAGACCTGACAAGGGACTTGAACTTATGAACCACGAGATCATGACCTGAGCTGAAGTCGGATGCTTAACCGACTGAGCCACCCAGGTGCCCTTCCTGTTTAGTTAAATATGAACACTTACTGCCTACCTTATGTGATGCTATAGTGAATATATGTATTTCAGAATATACTATACAGAAAAAATATACATATATATACACAGAGATATCGCTACACATTTTATTCTTATTTAAATGTTACATCCTCCGATTTCCACTTTTAGCACACGGAATGCCTGAATTTGATTTCTTTTTAGCTGACAAAGAAGATTGAATTTCAAAGAGAATTTTTGTTAACCCCAATAGATACAGTGAAGTATACAGTAGTAGTAGTAAGAGAAAGGGAAAATGTTATAAATGAAAGTCTTATATAATTAGAAATAATTATTTAATGTGATGGTAGATAAAATTGAGTACATCCTGGGCTGTGATCGGAGAAATACCTTAAGCTCCACTGTGCATATTCAATCTACATCTACAGTGAATATTTATACCAACTTTAATTATCACACTGGAGATTTATAAATCAGGTTTTGGATTATATTCTTTCTCTAAGGGGGGAGAAAAGAGATAAATCGTTAAACTCTGTGATGAAGAAAGAACTATAGACCAATTTTCATGCAAAAGGCATAAAATCTTAGTACATCAATCTGCACAATGCATTGAAAAAAATACAATTCACAAAGTTCTGTGTTAAATGGGCATTTTGGGCATAGGCCTAAATAAATATCCTCTTCTTGTAGCCAGTGTGTATGATGTTGTATAAAATGTACAAATGCACACATATACATTAAAAACTGTGTGTTTGCATTTAATAAAGAGAAAAATGGAAAGGAAGCACTTGGTGGTGAGTGGGAGGTGAGGCTGCATTGCCCTAGGGATCTGATATCACTGTTAGGGGCTAGAGATTCAATGCCAAAAGAGCATCAGCATTAGCTCCATGTACATAGGAAGCAGGAACTCTGGGATCCATGTTCATTTCTTGTAATGAAGCTGGAGGTGAGGTTTAGGGCCGCAAGCAATAGGTAGTATCAGTTATGTTCCCAGGAAAACATTTCTTGGTGCTGGAAGTATGAATAATTTTTCTGAGACATGACAGAATCTCTAGTAACTAAAGACTTTTTAAAATCTATTTCCAAGTAAGTGTTCCTCAGAAAGCTCTTCATAGCAGTGATCTGAAAACCATTCATATGTAAGATATATCTGCAACAAATTCCAATGATTTAAGGTTATACAGAACATATCTTTGACCAGAATGAAAAACAAAACAATTAACATCAAAATGAGAGCAAAATGACCAATCAAGCAAATAAACAACAACAAATATATATATGCATATATATATATATGCATATATATGTGTGTTTCCACATATATATGTGCATATATATGTATATATATATATATGTATATATAAACAAAAATATATACATGCATACACACAGCAAAGTAAGCTTCTATGTAGTCCCTGGGATAAAACAAAAGCCATAGTTAAGACTGAAATGTTTGTATTATTTTTGTTTTTAAAAAAATTTTTAGCTTACTCAGATTCAGTAGATTTGTAATTAGAAGCAAACTCAGTCTTAAATGCACTTTTAAGACTATATGTATATTTGAAAATGAATAAGCTAACCATTATACCTAAAAAAAATCTGAGAAAAAAAATCAACAGACTCAATTTTAGGAAAGAAAAATAAAGGAAATAAAACAAATTAAAGTTTACTGAAATAGAATAGGAAAAAACCTAGAAATCAATGAAATAGAATTGAAGGATCCAAAAATAAATCCTTACATATATTGTCAATTGATTTTTTAAGAGTGTGCCAAGACAGTTAAATTAGGGAAAGAACAGTTTTTTTCAGTACATTGTACTGAGCCAACTGGATATCCACATGTAATAAATTGAGTTTAAACTCATATCTTATGCCACATACAAAGATTAACTTAAAACGGATCAAGGACCTAAGTGTAAATATAAAACAATAAGACACTTAGAATAAAATAGGTATTATCTCTGCAGTGGTGAGTTATGGAAAGTTTCTCCACATATGGCACTATAATCACAAATATAATTAGAAAAAAATAGGTAAATTGAACTGTGTCAAAATTGGAAAATTTTGTGCTTCAAAGGACACAAGAAAGTAAAAAAACCGACAAAATGTGAAAAAATATATTTACAAACCACATATCTATTAAGAGACTTGTATCTAGAATGTACAAATAACTCTTAGCTCAACAATTTAGAAGAAATGACTCAAAAACAGGCAAAGAATTTGATTAGTCATTTCTCAAAGAATATATTCAAATGATTATAAAGCACATGAACAGATTCTCAATGTCATTAGTCAATATGGAAATGCAAATCAAAAACCACAACACTTCCTATTCACAAGGATGACTACAGTTAAGGAGACAGACCAATAACAAGTGGCAAAGGTACTGAGAAACTGGAATTTTCAAACATTGCTAATATGAATGCCAAATAGTGAGGTCACTTTGGTAAAGAGTTTGTTGGTTCCTCGAAAAGTTAAACATAAAGTTGCCATATGACCCCAACAATTTCATTTCTAGGTATATACCCCAAAGAACTGAAAACAAGTTCCCATAAAAACTTGTACATGAATTTTCATAGCAGCATTATTTGTAATGGCCGAGGAGTGAAAACAGCATAAACACGTATCAACTCATGATAAATACAATGTGATCTATCCATACAATGGAATATTATTACCTGTAAAAGGGAATGATGTACTGATACGTGCTAGGACTTGGATAAAGCCTGAAAATGAAATTGCTCAATGAAAGAAGCCAGGCACCACAGACCTTATATTGTATGATTCTGTTTACACAAAATGTCAAGAATAGCCAAATCTATAAAAGCCTAAAGTAGATTAGTGGTTGCTTAGGCCTGGGAGGGCCTCACTCATTGTGAGTGAGAGGTTTTTTGGGATGATGGAAATGTACTCAACTTAGATCAGTGTGATGGTTGCACAATTCTGTCAGTATACTAAAAACAACTGAATTGTGGACTACCAGAGGGTGAATTTAATATCTGAATATCTCAATAGAGATATTTTTAAGTTAATAAAATGTAAATAAACACAATAGAGCTAATATGAATTCACCCATTATATTGTTTGTGTGTGTGTGTGCACATATGTGTATGAGAGAGCAAGAAAAGAGAGGAAGACATCTATTTTACTTAGCATTATGTTTCTCAAGTGGTTCCATATTGTATTGGTATCTCATTCCTTTTTGTAACTCGTATCAGTGTTTCATTCTTTTTATTGACGAATATTATTCCATGGTATGGACATGCCACATTTTTTTAATCCACTCACAAGTTGATGGATATTTTTCAATTTTGGCTATAATAACAATGCTGCTACAAGCATTCATATCCAAGTCTTCATGTGGACATATGTTTTCATTCCTCTGTTAGATTCTTTGTAATGAAATTGCTGCTTATTTTTTAATGAGTGCTTATGTGTAACTTTGTAAGAAACTGAAAGATTGGGGTCAAAATGATAGTGGTTGTAGTTTATCCATATCCTCACCAATTCTTGCTATCATATGTATTCTTACTATAGCCAGTGGACGTATCGCATTGTGGTTTTACATTACATGTCTAATGACTAACAATATACGCACCCTTTCATATACTTATTAGCCAGTTATATGTCTTACTTTTTGTTAATATTTTTAAATGTTTATTTTAAGAGAGACAGACCGAGAGAGAGAGAGAACGAACAAGCAAGGGAGGGGCAAAGAGAGGGAGACAGAAAATCCCAAGCAGGTTCTGCACTGTCAGCACAGAGCCCATCTTGGGGCTTCATCTCAGGAACTGTGAGATCATGACCTGAGCCAAATCAAGAGTCAGATGCTTAACCAATGAAGCAACCCAGGTACCCCAGTTATATCTTATTTTGTGAAATACCTAGTCAAATGTTTTACTAAATTTTAATTGGATAGTTAACTTCTTATTTTTGTGTTGTAAGTATTCTTTTTTTTTTAGTTTGTTTTATTATTTAAGATTGAGAGAAGACAGACAGAGAGAGAGAACCCCAAGCAGGCTCCTTGCTGTCAGCACTGAGCTCGACATGGGGCTCGATCTCATGAACCATTAGACTGTGATCTGTGCCAAAATCGGAGTCAGATACTCAGTCAGACACTGACTGAGCTCCCCAGGTACCCAAAATTATAAGTATTCTTTGTATATTCTGGATACCAGTCTTTATCAGACATAATATTTGTAAATATTTTCTCCCAGTCTATTAGATTTTTATTTTTAATGGCTTAATTTTAAGCACAATTTGTTGATCTTTTAATGAAGTCCAACTTATCATTTTTATTTTATGATCATGCTTTTGGTATCTAAAAAGTTCTTTGCCTATTTCAAGGTCAAGAAATTTTCTCCTGTGTTTTCTTTTATAGTGTTCTTACATTTAGACTGTGATTTACTTTGAGTTAACATTTGTATATGGTGTGAGACAAGGGGTTACATTGTGTGTGTGTGTGTGTGTGTGTGTGTGTGTGTGTGTGTGTGTGTGTATTTGCCTGTGAATATACAATCGTCAATTTGTTGAATGATGCTCAGTCTTTCTCGTTGAGGTGTCTTGGCACATTTGTTAAAAATTTGTCAAAGATAAATATAAGAGTTTATTTGTGGACTATCAATTCAGCTCCATTAACTTATATGCCCATCCTTTTGCCAATATTATACTATCTTGAATACTATGGTTTTACAGTATGCTTTGTAATTAAGTAACCTAAGTCTTCCAACATTTTTCTTCTCTTTCAAGATCTGTTTTAACTACTCTGGGTCCTTTGCATTTCTGTATAAAGATTAAGATCAGATTGTCAATTACTGCAGAAAATCCTGTGAAGCTTTACATGAGAATTTCATGAAATATATACATCAATGGAGAAAATTGCTATTTTTATAGTGATATTTAACTTTTAAGAGTCATGAATATGGGAAGTCCATTTATTTTAAATCATTGCTAACTTATCTCAGCAATGTTTCATAGTTTTCAGCATATGAATCTTATACTTCCATTATTTAGTTTATTTCTAAATATTTAATTTAATGGCATTATTAATATAATTATCTTTTTAGTTTCATTTTCAGATTACTTGTGACTAGTGTATCATTTAGTTTGAAAGATAAGTAAGACTGTCAATTTTCTAGGACAAATTTAATACAATTTATTCAAAGATAAATATAAAATTTTAATTTATGAATTTATTTTGTTATTGTAAGGCTTTATACATATAAATGTTTATGACATGTAATAAGACCTATTGATTTGGAGGTGCACTACGTGGGTTAATACTCTTGCAGTGGATGTGTTTATTCTTTCTTTCTTTCATGTAACTTTCTTTTTTCCTTAATATTTATTTATTTATGAGAGAGAGAGAGAGAGAGAGAGAGAGAGAGAGAGAGACAGAGTGTGAGTGGTGAAGGAGCAGACAGAGAGTGAGGCACAGAATCCGAAACAGGCTCCAGGCTCCAAGCTGTCAGCACAGACCCCAACATAGGGCTCAAACTCACAAACAGCGAGATCATGACCTGAGCCGAAGTTGGACACTTAACTGACTGAGCCACCCAGACACCCCTCTTTCATGTAACTTTAGTTTTGCCCCTAAGTGTGTTTTTTTTTTATTACTCTGTTCAAAATTATAAAAGAGTTTTCTATAGAGAAAAAGTGAGTAGATAGATTTGATGAGGTTCCAGCTATATAGCTTTCATATTTTACATGTATGTCACAGTATCTACCATTAAATCCACTAATACAGAATGTTGTATCCCTTCAATTACTAATTTACTCAAGTAGGACGAATTTTAAGTATCCTAACTACTTTTCCATGTTTCGATGTGAAACTTACTTTAGGGCTGTTACAGGAGAACAGTTTTGCTTCTCTTTGATTAAAAAAAAACTGCAAATTTAATGGGTAGAGAACTATTTGCAAATGAAACTACCAGATAAAATGTACTGCAGAACTATTTTCAGAAGTCGCAGAAAATTCTCCAGCATACAATCAAATTATAGCTGATCTGGAAGTCAGTAGACTTATACTATGTATAATTCAAGAAATAACCAAAGAATTAACTATGGTCTCAGAATCCCTATAAGCAAAAAACTCCAAGACTTAGGCAGAATTATTGGAGCAGAGCCCATAGGAGTCCACTTTAATACCTGTGAACTGTGAGCTAAACTTTCCCACAATCTTCTTAAAACTAAAGCCAAGAGGGGCGCCTGTGTGGCTCAGTTGGTTAGGAGACTGACTTCGGCTCAGGTCATGATCTTGCAGTTCATGAGTTTGAGCCCCGCATCAGGCTCTGTGCTGACAGCTCAGAGCCTAGAGCCTGCTTTGGATTCTGTGTTTCCCCCTCTCTCTGCCCCTCCCCTGCTCATGCTCTGTGTCTCTCAGTCTCTCAATAATAAATAAATGTTAAAAAGAATTAAAAAGAAAAAAACAAAAAACTAAAGCCAAGAAAAGTCTTGGGCCAATAGCAATGAGGAAAACATGAGAAAAGTATTAGAAAAAAAATCTATGTACCTTCATACCAGTCCTTGTAATATGCTAAGTTAAAGGAAAAAAACATTAATATTCAAGATATATATTTGTCATAGATATGGAGACCAATTAACAAATATTTATGTTTAGGGTAAGCATTACTATGAAGCAAGCTATAACAATTTTGATTAACCCATAGCCAAATATTTGCTACAATAGATTTATGCTTAGCTTTCTTTATGGTCCCCATTGATAAGCATATCCAGTATTTACTGTTTTCACCTGGAAAAAAGTTTACCTGGAAATTTGTGCTTTGAAAGTTAATTTTTAGGTATAACACCAAAAGCATGATTCTTTAAAATAATTGATAAATTTTACTTTATTCAAATTAAAAACAACTTTTGGTCTCAGAAGATATTAAGAGAATGGAAGACAATCCACGAACTGTGAGAAAATATTTTGAAAGCACCTGACAAAGGCCTCATATTCAATATAATTGCCCATTATGGAATTCAAATTGAAATATGAGATCCAACTCCATAACTATTATAATAACTAAAGGAAGAAAATACAGTATCAATTGTTGGCAAGGATGTAGAACAAGAGGAACATTCATGAATGCTGGTGGTAATACAAATAAGAAAGTCTTTTTTGAAAATACTTTGGCAGTTTTTTAAAAAGGCAAACACAGGTTCCTCATAGGATTCATCAGTCCTCATATTAGGCATTTAGCTACATGAGCTGAACACTTAGGTCCACACAAAAACCTGTTCGAAAGTGTTTATTGTAGTTTATTCATGATTGCCCAAAGCTGGAAGCAATCACGGTATCTTCACTAAGTAAATAGATAAACCAACTAAGGTATATCCACTCAATGAAATATTACCCTATGATTAAAAAAAAAAAAGAACTATCAGGACATGAAAAGACATGGATAAATCTAAAACACATATTGTTCAGTGAAGTAGCCAGTATTAAAAGGCTCTATTTTGTATGGTTCCATTTATATAACATTCTGGAAATGGCAAATCTATAATGCAGGTAAAAGTCAGTGATTTTAGGGCTTTAAGGGCTGGGGGAGAATGTTAAACTGATGAAACACAGGGGATTATTTTAGGGCAGTGATATTAGTTTGAATGATGCTATAATGTTGGATACATGTCACTATGTATTTCACAGCCCATAGAAATTTGCAGCAGAGAGAGTGAAACAATGCATGCAAATTGAAAAGAAAATATATTTATGTAGTCAGAGGATCCTAAGGCAGAATGCTGAATGTGACAAAACTATCTACTTGCATTACAAATTTATGAAAGAACCTTATTGGAGAGCATAGAGGAAGTAAGTACTGACCTAAGTAATTCAGAAATTAGTTGATAAGACTAAAGGCAAAGGAACTTCAAATAAGCACTGCATTGTAGTTTATATTCATTTCTCATAGGGGCACGTGTTAACCATTCCAGTACTGCTGTACTTGTATACAGAATCTGAGCCATTAAATAAATAAATGGAGAAGGTTGGAGACAGGTCTGTCACTGTTGGAATTGGAGGCTATAAATAATCAAGGGATAAAAGCTAGAATAATCCATGTGCTAATGGATTAGAGCTGAAGACACCAGTATGAACTCATGTTTAATAGATGGTTACACATAAGATTGTTTGTTTTTGTGTATATACAAAGCTTACTTTATACATATATAAGTTTTGTTGTCTCCGCTCAGCGTACCTAGAGGCAGCGGCACCACAGCAGCCATTAGCACACCAAGGATCTAGATATTGGTTTCTAATACTATTCTCTAATAAAAGGAACTAGGGTTTCTTGAAGAAATGGCTGATTCTAGAACTTAGACTAGATAGATGATAGATGATAGATAGATGATAGATAGATAGATAGATAGATAGAGGCATAGGCATATATAGAGAGATACATGGAGATATAGATTTGTCATCTATCTATATGCTTACCTATCTTTCTATTTACCTGTATCCCTAGTATCTTCTAGTGCTAGAAAACAACACAATGATAGGAGTACATAAAAGGGACATAGGAGTCAACCAAAAGAGCTTCAATGGCCAATACTGGACAATTATTTTCCTATTTTTATTGTTGTTGTTGCCTGACAGTTAATTTCTGAAGTTCCTCTGGGAGAATAAATAGTTGAGGAATTATGGATCAACATGTTATATTTTACACACATGTTCAGTGTGTCAGCCATACAGACCAAAAAATGAGAGAAAATACAGCATAAAGAGATGGACCATGTGCATACTTCATGCTGAGTATAGTTTTATATGTACTCCACAGAACTGGTGATTTGGTTTGTCTGGAATGGATGGGTGTGAAGAATAGAAATAGTATCTGGGAACCCAAAAGGAAGTATCGGCATTTCCTCTCCGCTTAGAGACAAAATGCCTATGTTAGCTTTAGTTAGGAATGTGTGTGTGTGTGTGTGTGTGTGTGTGAGAGAGAGAGAGAGAGAGAGAGAGAGAGGGAGAGAGAGAGAGAGAGAGAGAGAGAGAGAGAGAGAGACTGCAAGCAAGAGGGAGGGGAAGAAGGAGAGAGAGGAGAGAGAGAGGGAGGGAGGGAAGGAGATAATCTTAAGTAGGCTCCATGCTCAGCATGGAGCCTGATGTGGGGCTTGATCCCAGTGCCATGAGATCATGACCTGAGCCAAAATCAAGAGTTGGATGCTTAACTGACTGAACCACCCAGGTGCCCCAGGAATATATATTTATTTCAAAATAGCATAAAATCAGTTCCTCTTCTTTCTTAATATGAAAAGGAGACCATTTTGGGGGCACCTGGGTGGCTCAGTCAGTTAAGTAGCCAACTCATGATTTCTGCTCAGGTCATGATCTCATGGTTAGGGAGATGGAGATCCACATTGGGCTCTATGCTGACAAAGTGGACCCTGCTTGGGATTCTCTCTCTCTCCTTTTCTCTCTGTCCCTGCCCCACTCTCATGCTCGCTCACTCTCCCTCTCTCTCTCTCAATATAAATAAACATTATTTAAAAAAAAGACAAAAGAAACAGAAGCCATTTTATCAGTTTGTATGGGATCCAAACTGAGATGGACCTATAATACAAACAAGTGTTTTCAATGGGATTGGGTTGTTTTTTTTTTTTTCCTTAGGATAAATCATAGGCACAAAAATCCTATCGTTCTAAAGCTGGTTTTTCAATAGTTACACTCTGTTTTTTTCAGGTGAGGGTTTCTTCCTTTGATATCTTGTAGTCTTATATTTTAAAAGTTAAAATAGGTTTTCAAGATTGATTGGAGGGGAACGAAAAGTAAAATATAGCCTGAAACCAAACATTTAGACTTTTAAGTTATTCTTGTTTTCTTGATTTTTTTTTCTTTAAAGGTGAATGGAATTGTCACTACAGAACTATGTTTTTTGTTTGTCTCTGGAATGAACCTTGGTAATTCCACAAAGGCTACTGAGAGCTTTTAAAGAACAAGAGAACTGCATGCCTCCAGGGACTTGTCAGCACTTAGTATTGCTTGTTTTCTGTTCCCTTTGTTTTCAGGAAGAAACAAACTTTAGAATTTAAACAAGAAATACAGTCCTCATTAAGTATGAGCCTATGAGGGAACAAAAGAAGCTAGAGACCTTCCACAGGACTTTTAACCAGTGGAGAACCATGTTGGGGGTTATAAAGTCCAGGAGAGTGTACTCTGACTCTTGAGAAACATTTATAGAGGTGTTAAAAATGGAGGTAAATCTGGAAAATTAAAGCCCTGCTTATTTTTCTATACCTGTTCATTGCCCTAAAAGACCTACATGAAGTTAATTAAAAGGCTTGTTTTCTGGAGTCTTTGCCAGTGACTTTGCGCAGAGGGTGAGTGGGCTCCAGTAAGGTTGCCCAAATCCTGAGTGTTCTCTTCACAGTTCATTATATTTATGTTGTATGTTTAGAATTTACAGTATACTTTCACTATAAGAATTTCTCTCTTCTAAAAAGCAACAAAAAACCTTTTTCTTTTATTACCCAAATCCTGAATTTAAACCTCTTCATTAAAAAAAAATGTTTTTAATGTTTATTTTTTATTTTATTTTTGAGAGACAGAGACAGAGTGTGAGCAGGGAGGAGCAGAGACAGGGAGACACAGAGTTCAAGGCAGGTTCCAGTCTCCGAGCTGTCAGCCCAGAGCCCAATGCAGGGCTCAAACTCGCAAACTGCAAGATCAGGAGCCAAGCCAAAGTCGGACGCTTAACTGACTGAACCACCCAGGTGCCCCTAAACCCCTTCATTTTTTAAGTTTCAATTTATATGCACTCTCTACTACCAATCAACCCAGTAAAACTAATATCTTAAATTTTAAGTCCATTGGCTTCTTTTCACCTTCCTACTTGACATCTCTAGAATGTGATGACTATGTTCTGAATCTCTGTCTTGGCATGGAATTTTCACTGTGTTCCGGAACCTTATTTCCACAACCCATAAGCATCTGCCCTGCGATGTCCCTTAGACCTTTCACATGCAAAACTGAAATCCTCATCTTTCCTGACAAAACTGCTACTTTTATCTCTAAAGACATAATCCAATAATTCCATTAGGTATCATGGGGTTATCCTAGTCTCTTCCTTCTATTCTGTTTTTTCCATTTAATTGGCCACAGAGTCCTCTTGAATTTTACCACTGGCACATTTATCCAGTCAGTTACCCTTTATCTATTCCCATGGACCCTACTCTGGCTTAGGTTCTTTCCTTCTCTCAGAGCTTTCTGGTTGTTTCCTCTCATGTAGCTTTTTTAAAATTTACATTTCTAAAATTTATCATGTGATTCTGATTCTTGATTGTATCTGTGTCCTCAGTGATCTCAGGACAAAGTATACCCTCTCAGTCCCATGAACTCTGCACATTTACAGCTAGGGCCCTAGGTACATTTAGCCTGAACTCCATGGACTCCAGACCTCATCCTCAGTCCCTTATATGGTCTAATGGGTTTTGATGCTACTGAGTTATTTTAAAATATAATTCTACTCAGTTTGAAGAAATGGTTCTCATTTCAAAGACCAATAAAGTATCAGTAAAGTCTTGTTCTAATACGCTGCTCTATCCTCATTTACCCCCTGCAATAAATTTAATCATTAAGTTCGTGTGTTTTGAAAGCATTTTGTACAGATCTTGCCCCCATAACCAGTCCTTTCCCATGGTACTGGGAATTATATTCTGGAATTATATTTTCACACATCCCAGCTCTGTAACTAGCTCCGAGAGATTTCCCCCAGTAATTGGGAAGAAAAAATGAGGTGAAAAACACCCACATGTTGTTCATTTTTGTATTTCCAGCATCAGGCAGCTTTCTGGTAATTTATAGGCACTCGAATACATTCAAAAAAGACGTGATGTGCACCTCATTAGAAGCTCTACCAAAGAGACAATGTGAGTCACATCCAGCCTTATCACTACCTTCTAGATGGCCAAATTCTTGAAAACATGATATTTTACAAAGACCCAAAGGGTATGACTCAGGCTACACTGAAGATCTCCCTATCACATTTCAACTGAACACTTTTCCTCAGAGCTTAGAAAAGTGGCTTTTCCCATTTCTTTTTGTTTTTTGCATACCTTTCAAGTCATCAGTAAAAAAGATAATTTGTCTCTATCCATATAGAATTTCAGAGTTTGGAATAGAAAATACCAAGTTGCAAAGCTATTTTTTACCTGATATTGAAGAAAATTATATTAAGTACTACTATAGTATTGTTACATAATATAAATTATATATAATGTTATAGTTTCTAACCCTTTTTATTTTTGTATTTTATGTTTTACCTTTCTCTTCACTAACTAATACCTTCTTGTTTTTCCCCTAACTCTTTACAACGTGGGGGATGGGGTTCCTGTCTACCATGTCTCCTGTGGTTCTCTATGTGGTACCTCTATCCTCTCTTGTCCAGAATGTTCAACCAGCCCTCAGTTCTACATGAATTTTTCTACGTGGAGATGTGTCTGTAGGAGGAGGTGAGGTATACCTCACCATTTTGGAACTCCTCAGATCTACTTCTCGTTATCAAGGAAATAAAAACTACAAGACAACAAGCAAGTGATGTTGTTCAATATAAAAGAGAGGATTAAAATGATCAAAATTGTAAGAATTAAATTAAGTGTCTTATACTAGACTCTATTCTAAGAACTTTACAAAATATTTTCCTTGTATAACACTTCATAAATATATTTACTTATTTAATATTTAAACTAACTCTAATGGATAAGCACTATTATGATTTCCAGGTTACAAATGAGCAACTGAGTCACGGAAAGATTAACAACATGCTCACCGTCAAAGAACTAGTTACAGAGCTGGGATTCCAACCCAAGCAGTTTACTCCATGGGGTGTGTCATTAACCACTATACTATTCTCCTTCCTTGTTGGAAAAACGTAATTCAGGGTATTGAATTAAACATTGAAGTTAGAATGCTTGGGTATCCATACACAGATATTTGATCACACAGGACATATCAAAGGTGAGGCTATAAATAACATGGAACTATTTAAAGTTATTTCCCATTTATACAAATCACTTAGAGGAAACTATAATTATTCTAGAGATAACCACTTATTAATATAGACAACTTAATCATAGTTGTTGACCCATGTGTTGTTTTTGAAAAGGACAGCAGGTTTAATTTATTAAAATTCACTGTGTAATGACCCAGAACCACATTGTAACAACAGGTGATTTAACTTGTATAAAAATAAACCCAATGGTATTAATGAATCAAGGAATCTCAAGGCTTTGGTGTGGGGTGGAGCTCAGAACAAAAGGTCCTTTAGCAGTCATGCTTTACACACTGTGATTTTTCTGTCTAATTTTATGTGATATAAAGGATTTGTTCAAGGACCAAATTCATCCTTTGCATGTTTTGTAAATCGTATTAATTACACGTTACTTCCTTTGTCGTTATGGACAATTTTGTTTTGTTTCTTCCTTCCCCAGACAAATTCATCCTAATAAGATGCTTCTGTATTTGTGTAGCCTAAATACCACACTAAACATCAGTATCTTTGATTTTGCTTCTCATGTGTTGTCATCCTTGTCAACTGCAGGCAGATAACACTCTTCATGGATTAGCTGTAGCTCTACAAAAGTGAACTCATTTCAGCATGTTAAAATCCCTTTCCACTATACCCCCTCTTCATTTTCTTCTGTGGCTTTCTTGTTGCCCTGAAATCTTATGTGTGCCTGAAAATTTCTCCTCCTGGTTTTTCATGGTGTTGGTCACATACAAAGAATCCTGGTTGTGTTGCCCAGGGTCTTGTCCAGAGTCCTCTCTCCATTCTGTGCTGCACTGGGTGATTGATTCCACACCCATGGGCCAACACATATAAATATGTTGATAGCTTATAACTATAGAGTTTTAGATCCATCTTTTCTAAATTTTATGACTTTAACTGCAGTTACCCACTGGATACTCCTACCCTAGGAAAACTCACACTTTAGTGGGAAAGAGACAAAGGGAAAACTCTGAGAGATATATGAAAGCACAAAAGAGGGGCATTCAACACAGTCTGGAGTGTCAGAACGATTCCTGGAGGCTGATATATTGAGGATGAGTAACAGGAGCCAGCCTAGGAAATAGACAAATGGTGCAAAATCACTAAAGGCAACAGAGTGGAACTGTGTGAAACTTCGTCTGCCAGCAGTACAGTGAGCGAGAGGATAATACAGAGAAACGTGGTTTCAGAGGTAAGCAGGGCCAGATCCTAAAAGGCTCACCCTTTGAAGTCTGTTGGATACATGCTTTACAAATGGAACTCTTAGTGTGGCATTGAGATTATGTTTTTAAGTAGCAAGACAGGAGTGAAGACCAGCTACGAATTTACTGCAATAGTTTGCACAAAAGAGATGGATTGAATTAGGGTAGTTCGCTGTTACACTGGAGAAAAGTAAGTGGAGTCAAATAATTAATTAATTAATTAATTAACAATATGAAATTTATTGTCAAATTGGTTTCCATACAACACCCAGTGCTCCTCACGACAGGTGCCCTTCTCAATGCCCATCACCCACTTTCCGCTCCCTGCCACCCCCCATCAACCCTCAGGTTATTCTCAGTTTTTAAGAGTCTCTTATGGTTTGGCTCCCTCCCTCTCTAACTTTTTTTTCCCTTCCCCTCCCCCATGGTCTTCTGTTAAGTTTCTCAGGATCCACATAAGAGTGAAACCATATGGTATCTGTCTTTCTCTGTGTGACTTATTTCACTTAGCGTAACACTCTCCAGTTCCATCCATGTTGCTACAAAAGGCCATATTTCATTCTTTCTCATTGCTGAGTAGTATTCCATTGTGTATATAAACCACAATTTCTTTATCCATTCATCAGTTGATGGACATTTAGGCTCTTTCCATAATTTGGCTATTGTTGAGAGTGCTGCTATAAACATTGAGGTACAAGTGCCCCTATGCATCAGCACTCCTGTATCCCTTGGGTAAATTCCTAGCAGTGCTATTGCTGGGTCATAAGGTAGATCTATTTTTAATTTTTTGAGAAACCTCCACACTGATTTTCAGAGTGGCTGCACCAGTTTGCATTCCCACCAACAGTGCAAGAGGGTTCGCATTTCTCCACATCCTTTCCAGTATCTATAGTCTCCTGATTTCATTTTAGCCACTCTGACTGGCATGAGGTGATATTTCAGTGTGGTTTTGATTTGTATTTCCCTGATGAGGAGTGACATTGAGCATCTTTTCATGTGCCTGTTGACCATCTGGATGTCTTCTTTAGAGAAGTGTCTATTCCTGTCTTCTGCCCATTTCTTCACTGGATTATTTGTTTTTTGGGTGTGGAGTTTGGTGAGTTCTTTACAGATTTTGGATACTAACCCTTTGTCTGATATGTCATCTGCAAATATCTTTTCCCATTCCGTCGGTTTCCTTTTAGTTTTGTTCATTGTTTCCTTTGCAGTGAAGTTTTTATCTTCATGAGGTCCCAATAATACATTTTTGCTTTTAATTTCCTTGCCTTGGAGATGTGTCAGGTAAGAAATTGCTGTGGCTGAGGTCAGAGAGGGTTTTTTTTTTTCCTGCTTTCTCCTCTAGGGTTTTGATGGTTTCCTGTCTCACATTCAGGACCTTTATCCATTTTGAGTTTATTTTTGTGAATAGTGTAAGAAAGTGTTCTAGTTTCATTCTTCTGCATGTTGCTGTCCAGTTCTCCCAGCACCATTTGTTAAAGAGACTGTCTTTTTTCCATTGGATATTCTTTCCTGTTTTGTCAAAGATTAGTTGGCTGTACTTTTGTTCTGGGGTTTCTATTTCTATTCCATTGGTCTATATGTCTGTTTTTGTGCCAATACCATGCTGTCTTGATGGTTACAGCTTTGTAGTAGAGGCTAAAGTCTGGGATTGTGGTGCCTCCTGCTTTGGTCTTCTCCTTCAATATTACTTTGGCTACTCGGGGTCTTTTGTGGTTCCATATGAATTTTAGGATTGCTTGTTCTAGCTTCGAGAAGAGTGCTGGTGCAATTTTGATTGGGATTGCATTGAATGTGTAGATAGCTTTGGGTAGTCTTGACATTTTAACAATATTTATTCTTCCAACCCATGAGCACAGAATGTTTTTCCATTTCTTTGTATCTTCTTCAATTTTCTTCATAAGCTTTCTATAGTTTTCAGCATACAGATCTTTTACATCTTTGGTTAGGTTTGTTCCTAGATGTTTTATGATTCTTGGTGCAGTTGTGAATGGGATTAGTTTCTTTATTTGTCTTTCTGTTACTTCATTATTAGTGTATAAGAATGCAACTGATTTCTGTACATTGATTTTGTATCCTGCAACTTTGCTGAATTCATGTATCAGTTCTTGCAGACTTTTGGTGGAGTCTGTTGGGTTTTCCATGTATAATATCATGTCATCTGTGAAAAGTCAAAGCGTGACTTCATCTTTGCCAATTCTGATGCCTTTAATTTCCTTTTGTTACCTGATTACTGATGCTAGCACTTCCAACACTATGTTAAACAACAGCGGTGAGAGTGGGCATCCCTGTCGTTTTCCTGATCTCAGGGAGAAAGCTCTCAGTTTTTCCCCATTGATGATGATATTAGCTGTGGGCTTTTCATAAATGGCTTTTATTATGCTTAAGTATGTTCCTACTATCCTGACTTTCTTGAGAGTTTTTATTAAGAAAGGATGCTGAAGTTTGTCAAATGCTTTTTCTGCATTGATTGACAGGATCCTATGGTTCTTATCTTTTCTTTTATTAATGTGATGTATCACATTGATTGATTTGCGAATGTTGAACCAGCCCTGCATCCCAGGAATGAATCCCACTTGATCATGGTGAATAATTCTTTTTATATGCTGTTGAATTCGATTTGCTAGTATCTTGTTGAGAATTTTTGCATCCATATTCATCAGGGATATTGGCCTGTAGTTCTCATTTTGCTGGGTCTCTGTCTGGTTTGGAAATCAAAGTAATGCTGCCTTCATAGAATGAGTCTGGAAGTTTTCCTTCCCTTTCTGTTTTTTGGAACAGCTTGAGAAGGATAGGTATTATCTCTGCTTTAAATGTCTGGTAGAATTCCCCAGGGAAGCCATCTGGTCTTGGACTCTTATTTGTTGGGAGATTTTTGATAACTGATTCAATTTCTTCGCTGGTTATGGGTCTGTTCAAATTTTCTATTTCTTCCTGTTTGAGTTTTGGAAGTGTGTGGGTGCTTAGGAATTTGTCCATTTCTTCCAGGTTGTCCAGTTTGTTGGAATATAATTTTTCATAGTATTCCCTGATAATTGCTTGTATTTCTGAGGGATTCATTGTAATAATTCCATTTTCATTCATGATTTTATCTATTTGGATCATCTCCCTTTTCTTTTTGAGAAGCACGGCTAGAGGTTTATCAGTTTTGTTTATTTTTTCAGAAAAACCAACTCTTCGTTTCATTGATCTGCTCTCCAGTTTTTTTAGATTCTATATTGTTTATTTCTGCTCTGATCTTTATTATTTCTCTTCTTCTGCTGGATTTAGGCTGTCTTTGCTGTTCTGCTTCTATTTCCTTTAGGTTTGCTGTTAGATTTTGTATTTGAGATTTTTCTTGTTTCTTGGGATAGGCCTGGATTGCAATATATTTTCCTCTCAGGACTGCCTTTGCTGCATCCCAAAGCATTTGGATTGTTGTAATTTCATTTTCATTTGTTTCCATATTTTTAAAAATTTATTCTCTAATTGCCTGGCTGACCCATTCATTCTTTAGTAGGGTGTTCTTTAACCTCCATGCTTTTGGAGGTTTTCCAGACTTTTCCCTATGGTTGATTTCAGGTTTCATAGCACTGTGGTCTGAAAGTGTGCATGATATGATCTCAAGTTTTTTATACTTATGAAGGGCTATTTTGTGATCCAGTATGTAATCTATCTTGGAGAATGTTCCATGTGCACTTGAGAAGAAAGTACATTCTGTTACTTTGGGATGCAAAGTTCTAAATATATCTGTCAAGTCCATCTGATCCAATGTATCATTCAGGGCCCTTGTTTCTTTATTGATCCTGTGTCTAGGTGATCTATCCATTGTTGTAAGTGGGGTATTAAAGTCCCCTGCAATTACCACATTCTTATCAATAAGGTTGCTTATGTTTGTGATTGTTTTATATATTTGGGGACTCCCGTATTCGGCGCATAGACATTTATAATTGTTAGCTCTTCCTGGTGGATAGACCCTGTAATTATTATATAATGCATCTCTTGTTACAGCCTTTAATTTAAAGTCTAGTTTGTCTGATATAAGTATGGCTACTCCAGCTTTCTTTTGACTTCTAGTAGCGTGATAGATAGTTCTCCATCCACTCACTTTCAATCTGAAGGTGTCCTCAGGTCTAAAATGAGTCTCTTGTAGATAGCAAATAGATGGGTCTTGTTTTTTTATCCATTCTGATACCCTATGTCTTTTGGTTGGAGCATTTAGTCCATTTACATTCAGTGTTATTATTGAAAGATATGGGTTTAAAGTCATTGTGATGTCTGTAGGTTTCATGCTTGTAGTGATGTCTCTGGTACTTTGTGGTCCTTGCAACATTTCACTCACAGAATCCCCCTTAGGGTCTCTTGTAGGGCTGGTTTAGTGGTGATGAATTCCTTCAGTTTTTGTTTGTTTGGGAAAGTCTTTATCTCTCCTTCTATTCTGAATGACAGACTTCCTGGATAAAAGATTCTCAGCTGCATATCTTTTGTGTTCATCACATTGAAGATTTCCTGCCATTCCTTTCTGGCCTGCCAAGTTTCAGTAATAGGTCTGCTACTATTCTTATGTGTCTATATTTGTAAGTTAGAGCCTGTTTATCCCTAGCTGCTTTCAGAATTTTCTCTTTATCCTTGCATTTTGCCAGTTTCACTATGATATGTCGTGCAGAAGATTGATTCAAGTTATGTCTGAAGGGAGTTCTCTGTGCCTCTTGGATTTCAATGCCTTTTTCCTTCCCCAGATCCGGGAAGTTCTCAGCTATGATTTGTTCAAGTACACCTTCAGCCCCTTTCTCTCTCTTCTTCTTCTGCAATTCCTATGATACGAATATTATTCCATTCAATTGCATCCCTTAGTTCTCTAATTCTCCCCTCATACTCCTGGATGTTTTAATCTTTTTCTTAGCTTCCTCTTTTTCCATAATTTTATTTTCTAATTCACCTATTCTCTCCTCTGCCTCTTCAATCCGTGCTATGGCCCCCTCCATTTATTTTGCACCTCATTTATAGCATTTTTTAGCTCCTTGTGACTATTTCTTATTCCCTTGATCTCTGTAGCGATAGATTCTCTGCTGTCCTCTATGCTTTTTCAGGCCCAGCGATTAATTTTATGAGTATTATTCTAAATTCTTGTTCCATTATATTGCTTAAATCATTTTTGATCAGTTCACTAGCTGTTGCTACTTCCTGGAGTTTCTTTAGAGGATAATTCTTCCATTTCATCATAAGTGGAGTCAAATAATTTAAAAGGAAAAACTGATACAACTTTGCTATTGGACACCGGGTATATGGAAAAAGATATCTCAAGAATGACGTAAAATTATATGGCTTGAGTAACAAGATAGATTCAACCTGCAAACATAAGACTTTGTGTTGGAGATGGAAATTAGGATTACATCTGAAATATGCTAAATAGGGGTTATCTATGCAACATGCAGGTGGAGGTGCCCAATAGATACTTAGTTATTTGGGTCTAGGTCCCAAGATGGATATATGAGCTCAAGATTTGGTTTTGGATTTGGGGAGGGGCTGATATAAAGAGCACATCAATGGTTGATTCTGAATAGGTGTCCTCCTAGACTGGGAGGAAAAGGCAAGGATATAAATGTATTTGTTGTTAATGGGCACACAAGAAGTTGAGATGGGACATGTTTTAGTTCTTCATGATATAGGAACTAATAGTGTTTACTAGATATAAAGTAGATGGGGCTGGATGGTGGATTGAGGACTGTGCTAGATTTTGGAATGGTAATAGAGGCAATGGAGAATGGAATTGATTAAAAGCAAGTAAGAGAGTTACTAGGTGTTATAGAGTGCTGTGCTGAGTGTGCAGAGTAGGAATCCATTGTGGTACTTTGGGATAACAGATAGTGATGTGGTCCAGTTTGTGGCCATGGCCCCAAGGTAGAGATGGATGTTACCAGAATCAGTGTGCTTATTATAAGCACAACTATAACATAACCCAGTTGGACAATAACTTCTGTAGTATGTGCTACCTTTGAAGTCCCTAAAGCAATTACATATAGTAATACTACTTTCATTTCTATTTTAAAGATGAAAAAATTATTTGGAGAGAATAAGTGATTTGCTCAGGGAAACCCAGAAAGTCAGTGGTGAAACCACATTATATATGGACAAATAATCTGTTTCTTAATTTGGTAAGCTTGCTTTCCTCATAAAGTGACTTCAGTTCTGTGAGAGACACTGGCCATCAATCTCTAGTCAGAGTTAGTCTCTGATCAGATCAGTGACACCCACCTAGAGACACTGGAGGGGTTTCTCCCCAGGGCAGAGTTGGATGTGAGGACCTTTGAAGCTTCTCAGTTTTAAATTCTGAGTATCCCTCCTTTAAATGCCATTGACAGTGGGGTTTTTTTTAAAGTTAATTTCATGATGTAAAATTCCAGAGGTGTCTGAAATTTTAACTAACTTAATTGCCTTCTTCACTTGCTGCTAAGATGAGATACGAGTTTGTTTAGTGTGGTTGTGTGTGTGTGTGCACAGAGCCAGAGATTTGACTTTTGCTCTTTATTGCATTTCTTAAACTAGCTACACTTGGCAATTCATTTACATCAATAATTGAAAAGCCATCAGTCTCCTCTTGTCTTAAACTCCTTGCTATGCACACTAATGATATGCATGATTGGCTATTGCCATAAAAATGCACCATAAATTTTTTAAAGATAATTCAACTACAGAGAATGAATCAATATGAACTATAGTGATAACATATGAGACAATCTCTATTGCCACTTCAAAGCAGTTAGTTCTCCTCTTGATGAGAACCTATCATTGCTTCCCCAACCGGAAGCAATGACTTAGGCAATGGTTTAGGACTTTCCTCTTTCAAAACCTTCCAAAGGTACCATGTTCTCTTCAACCCAGTTTTGTATATCACACACCCCTGGTGCTTGCTTCTGTTCTATGCTTTCTTGTTTTTACTATTCTTAGGTGCCCTGTAAGTGGGAAAGACCTGTTGTGTCTTACATGTGTCATAAAATTGGGCATAATAGACTCTATTCATTCATTCATTCATTCATCCATCCATTCATTATTTCACAGATTGTCATTGTCCTTAAATTGATAGTAGCTTAATATGTGAGATTGTCATCCATTAGAAGGTAAAAATTGCAATAGAAATCCAAAATGAAACCAATTCTGAGCTGGTCAATGCTCAGAGGTGTGATGTCTACACTGAATGAGGATATTCTGGCCACTAAGTGTGTGATGATTTCACTTATTTTCTTGTAGAATACTGGGCAATGCTATTTTCAGGTAATTCTCAGCCTGAAGAGCCATCCCAGGAAAGGAATCAGAAGACAGAAAAAACTCCTTCTCCTAGCATTGTCTGTCCTGAGTCAGTGACAACAAATCTGTTTATAGAGACTGAGCTTCACACTTGAACATTTTTTTTAGGTTTATTTACTTATTTTGAGAGAAGACAGAAAGAGCAAGTCAGGGAGGGGCAGAGAGAGAGGGAGACAGAATCCAAGCAGGCTCTGCACGGTCAATGCAGAGCCTGATGTGGGGCTCAAATTCATGAACCATGAGATCATGACTTCAGCCAAAACAGTCAGACCTTAACCTACTGAGCCATTCAGGCACCCCAACACTTCAACATTTTAAGTAAGGAAGAGAATATGACCCATGCTTAACCCCCTTCTCTATATTGGTGTTTTTATAGAACATCCCATCATTAGATGGGAATGCAGTTCTGGTTGGGTAACAAAGATTTCCAGGTTCCTTTCCATTTTGCCTTATAGGATAGCCTTCTGTAGAAATGTACCTCTGTAGCACATACACACAAATACATGCAAACACACACACTTTGGAACTCAGTTTTGAGGTATGAGATTCACTCTCTAGGGCTGTCCTACATGTATTTGCATAGAATTAGATCCAAATTTTTTTTGTTGTAGTGGGATAAATAAATTTTCTTAAACCACAAAGTGATTTCTATTTGAATCTCAGGTGCTAAAATCCAGTTTATTATATTTTTTGTTACCTAAAACTATAATTATTGATTAAAGGGATATCTTGATCTCTGCTTATATCCCTCTTCCTCATTAGATCTCCATTCTAAGGTATGTATATCCATAAATATGTATACTAGGTAGTGTTGTTTGGCATGGATGACTTTAAACTGCATATATATTATTGTGCTTTAATCTCATTATATTTCTTACATTACTCTTTAAAAGTATATTTTGGAATCTATTTATATTGCAATGTATTCTATCTAATTCTTTGTTTCCATAATAGATTTCACTGGATCCATGATATATTACTTACCCATTCTCCTGCTAAGTATCCCTCAACTTTGTGTTTACAATAAGATATGCATATACATATACCCCACTGCAATTAAATACTTTGTACAGATCCCCTCATAGAGCTTCTCTGAGATGAGTACCTCGGAATGGAAGTGATTCATCATAAGGCATAGGCTTAATTACATGAAGTCCCTTCTGATTACTCTCCATGGTGGCTGAGGACTGACATGATCAATGTGCCTGAGTCCTTGTCTGGCCTCATCTTCACCAGAACCTGGCATGTGCACCTTTCCAATTCTTGCTATTCGTATGAATGTTGTCCGGGAGCTCACTGTTGTTGAATTTGCATTTGTCTCCTTCCAACTTAGTTTGAATGGTTCTTTAGAAACATTTCAGATATTTTAGCTTATGTTCCTTTGGCTGGTTTTGGCTCATTTTTTTTCTGTTGGGTTTCAAACCTGTTTTTTCAGTGTTAGGAAAAAAAGATGTTGAGGGGAGGCATATCAAAGTAGTGGTAAAAGCGAGGACTCTGAAGTCAGACATGAGTTCTGGATTCCTGGATTTACTATCTACAAGCTACATGCCATTATGCAAATTGTTTAAGATTTTATTCTTTCTTCTTTGTGAAGTGGGTAAGGTCTTAGTGGATGCTCAGTATAGGAATCCGTTTACTGTTAATACTGTATGGCCCACATGGACCATTTAAAATGCACTCTCAACAATAGCCAAATTATGGAAAGAGCCTAAATGTCCATCAACTGATGAATGGATAAAGAAATTGTGGTTTATATACACAATGGAGTACTACGTGGCAATGAGAAAGAATGAAATATGGCCCTTTGTAGCAACGTGGATGGAACTGGAGAGTGTTATGCTAAGTGAAATAAGCCATACAGAGAAAGACAGATACCATATGGTTTCACTCTTATGTGGATCCTGAGAAACTTAACAGAAACCCATGGGGGAGGGGAAGGAAAAAAAAAAAAAGGAGGCTAGAGTGGGAGAGAGCCAAAGCATAAGAGACTCTTAAAAACTGAGAACAAACAGGGTTGATGGGGGTGGGAGGGAGAGGAGGGTGGGTGATGGGTATTGAGGAGGGCACCTTTTGGGATGAGCACTGGGTGTTGTATGGAAACCAATTTGACAATAAACTTCATATATTGAAAAAAAATAATAAAATAAAATAAAATGCTAACTGGCATTATTTCTGTTAAAAAAAAAAAGCCCTCATATTCTCTATCTTCTCCCCTCCCTACCTTATGGGAAATTTTTCTCAAAATGGTGAGGTAAATGGTGTTCGACTATCACCTTCATGTTTATTGTTCTATCGTTACTTTCTTTTCCTTTTTGACAAAGTAATATTGTAATGAGGTATAATTTATATATAAAATGCACAGATCTTAAATGTTCATTTCCATAAATTTTGACAGTTTCATACATGCGTGTAACAACTACTCAAAACATTGAAAACATTTCCATCATCTCAGATAGTTTCTTGGTACTTCCTTCTGGTCAACCATCTTCACATTTACACCCCTGGCAAAACTGTTATTTTGATTACCACATGGCTGTCCTGCCTGTTCTTGGGTTTAATATAAATCTGTGTGTGCCCTGCTGTGTCTGGCTTCCCTGGCTTGGCATGAGGTTTCCTAATCCACTCATGTCATTACAATTATCAGCAGTTTGTTCCTTTTCATCACTGACTAGTACTCTATGGTATGCATGTGCTGCAAATGGTTTATACTTTCTCCTCTTGATAGACACTGGGGTATGTCCAGTTTGGGGTCATTATGAAAAAGGCTGCTAATGAAGATTCTTTATTAGAAGTATGTGTGTGTGTGTGTGTGTGTGTGTGTGTGTGTGTGTGTGTGTGTGTGTCCATCCATCTACCTATGCTTTAATCTATTTGGGGAAAATACCAGGGGATGCACTAACTGGGGTTAGGGTAGATGCATGTCTAAGTTTATTTTGAGAAACTGCTGAAGAGTATTTAAATATAATTATACCATTTTACATTCTTAGCAAAGTAGTAGAGCTCTGGCTGCTCCACATGTTTGTCAACTTTTGATATTGCCTATCTGTTTTACTTCAGTCATCCTACTGGGTGTGAAAAGTATGGTGGTTGTAATTCCATTCATTGATGACTAATCCCCTATTCGTGTTTATTGGCCATTCCCTCTGCAGCGTTGGTCTGGCAGATCTTTTCTGCCCCTGCTCTCCTGGTTCATTCGAACCCTCCACCAGCCCTCCATCTCCAGCCCTCTGTCATCCCTGGAGGGGGGCTCTGGTGGTTGTGGGGGTGATGGGTGGGGCTGGTGGGGGACCACATGTCTTCATTTGTGGAGTGTCCAAATCTTTTTCTTCATTTTTGTTTACATTAGTTTATCTTCTCTGTTGTTGATTTACTTGTTCTTTACATAATCTTCATACAAGGTCCATCTATGTCTATATCCATATATCTATCCATCTATCTATCTATCTATCTATCTATCTATCTATCTATATATGAGGAAGTGAAAACATCCTCAAACCTGTGGCTTTTTTTTTTACTTTTTAATATTATATTTTAATGAGAAGAAATTTTAATTTCAATAAAATTCTATTTTTTTGTCTTGTGCTTTGAGGTTTATTTTCTTTTTAAGATATCTTATTCCAATGTCATAAAGATATTCTTTGGAATTTTTCCTTCATAAACTTCATTGTTCTAGCATTTAGGTTTAAAATGTTTCAATCTATGATTCATCCTTTTTGTTTGGAGTGGAGTAGGGGTCACATTTTTTTCTTTACAAATGTAATTCCAGTTGTTTTGACATTCATTTTTATTACAAGGCTTTTCTTTTTTCCTATTTAATTGACTTGGCTTTGGTAAAAAATCAATTGACTGAATATTTATGAGTGATTGTGAACTCTCTTTTATTGATTTTAGACCAATGCCACACTGTATTATCAGGGATTTATATTAATCTGAAATCAGGTAGTATTAATCCTTTAATTTTTTCCAAGATATTTTTTGGCTATTTTGCACAATATGCATTTCCATGTAAATTTTCTGATCATCCTGTCAGTTTCTTCAACAGCCAAAGCTTGGTGGGGCTTTCATTGAAGTTGAGTTGTATCTATAGAAATTAAATGAGAATTGACATCTTAACAATATTTAATCTTCTAATCTTAAACATGACCCAATGCCCCAGTTACATAAGTCTTTAAATTTCCCTCACCAGTGTTTGGTAGTTTTCAATTAAGAGGTCTTGCACATCTGGGGTGCCTGGGTGGCTCAGTCGGTTAAGTGTCCAACTTCCACTCATGTCATGATCTCATGGTTTGTGGATCCAAGCCCCATGTTAGGCTCTGTGCTGACAGCTCAGAACCTGGAGCCTGTTTCACATTGTGTGTCTCCCTCTCTCTCTGCCCCTCCCCTGCTCATGCTCTGTCTCTCAGCAATAAATAAATGTTAAAAAAAATAAAAGAGGTCTTGCACATATTTCATTAGGTCTATTCCTAGGGTTTTGTTGTTTTTTGATAATTTTGTAAATAGCAGTAGTCTAATATAATTTTTCAGTTTGTTGATATTATGTCAGATATCTGAGTTATATGAGGTATTGATCGGTAATTCTTTTATTGATTCTTTAAGTTTATTTGTATGTTTTTAGCGAGACAGCATGAGCAGGGGAGGGGCAGAGAGAGAGGGAGCAATAGAGAATCTCAAACAGTCTCCATGTTGTCAGCACACAACCCCACTCAGGACTGGAACTCCCAAACCGTGTGATTATGACTTCAGTTGAAACCAATAGTCAGACACTTAACTGATTGAGCCACCCAGGTGCCCCTAAATTTCTTTGTTTTAGTTTCAGTGTAATTAACATGCGGTGCAATGTTAGTTTCAGGTGTACAATATAGTGATTCAACAATTTCATACAACATCAGGTGCTCATCACAACAAGTGCCCTCCTTAATCCCTGTCACCGATTTTACCCATTCTCCTCTCTCCCTCCCCTCTGGTAATCAGTAGTTTGTTCTCTGTAGTTAGGAGTCTGTTTCTTGGTTTGTCTCTTTCTCTCTTTTTTCCTTTTGCTTGTTTGTTTTGTTTCTTAAATTTCACATATGAGTTATCATGTGATATTTGTCTTTCTCTGACTGACTTAGTTTTTAGAATTTCTTTTCAACATTGGAATTATGCTGGCCTCCTAAGACTGGGAATTATTCCCATCTATTTCCAAGAGAACTTGTGTAAGATTGGCATTATTCTTCCTTAAATGCTTAATAAAATCCGTGGGTAAAGCCATGCAGGCCTGGAGATTTCTATTATGGGAATGTTTATGATTATGATTTAATTATTTTAATAGCGATAGAGCTATTAAAGTTAAGTTCTACTTGTATCACTTGTTTTTGAAGAAATTTATTAACTTTATATAAAGTATTGAAAATATTGCCATAGAGTTGTTTATAATATCTCCTTTATCATGTTAGTCTTTGTAGGATCTATAATAACGTTTTCTTTGTGCATTCCTAATATTAATAATTTGAATTTTGTCTTGTGTTCCTTGATTAGTCATCTTGGGTTTTATCAATGTTATTAATTTTTCAAAGAAACAGCTTTAAATTCACTTGTGTCCATACCATTTCTCCATTTTTTATACAGTTGAAAATTTTTTTTAATTTTTAAAAATGTTGGGGCGCCTGGGTGGCTCAGTCGGTTAAGCGGCCAACTTCGGCTCAGGTCATGATCTCGCGGTCCCTGAGTTTGAGCCCCGAGTCGGGCTCTGTGCTGACAGCTCAGAGCCTGGAACCTGTTTCAGATTCTGTGTCTCCCTCTCTCTGACCCTCCCCCGTTCATGCTCTGTCTCTCTCTGTCTCAAAAATAAATAAGCATTAAAAAAATTAATTTTTAAAAATGTTTATTCATTTTTGAGAGAGAGAGAGAGCGAGCGCATGAGTAAGGGAGGGGCAAAGAGAAAGGGAGACACAGGATCTGAAGCAGGCTTCAGGCTCTGAGCTGTCAGCACAGAGCCTGAAGTGGGACTCAAACCCACGAATGGGGAGATCATGACCTGAGCTGAAGTCAGATGCCCAATGACTAAGCCACTCAGGTGCCCCATCCATTTTTTATTCATTTTTGCTTTTATTATTACTGGTTTTCTTCTTACTTTGGACTTACTTTATTCTTCTTTTGCTACTTGAACACACTGGAATATTATTAATTTTTCACTTCCTTTTTCTAACAAACATTTAAATCTATAAAATTCACTATAATTAATACTTCACTGCATTTCATATATTTTGATAGTCTATGTTTTCATTATCATTTACTTTGAAATATTCTCTACTTTCCCTTATGATGTTATGTTTTACTCATGGATTATTTGAAATTCTGTAGGTTTAATTTCACAATACTTGAAAATTTTCTTCATGGTCTTATTGTTATTGACTTTTAACTAAATACCATGTGGTCAGAACATGTTCTGATTACAATTACATAATATTTATTAAGCTTATTCTATGGCTCAGCATATTGTTTATCTTTTTTTTTTTTTTTTTAATTTTTTTTTCAACGTTTTTAATTTATTTTTGGGACAGAGAGAGACAGAGCATGAACGGGGGAGGGACAGAGAGAGAGGGAGACACAGAATCGGAAACAGGCTCCAAGCCATCAGCCCAAAGCCTGACGCGGGGCTCGAACTCACGGACCGCGAGATCGTGACCTGGCTGAAGTCGGACGCTTAACCGACTGCGCCACCCAGGCGCCCCAGCATATTGTTTATCTTAATGCTACATGTTCCTTTTAAATTAATGTGTGTTTTTGGTATGGGAGTGTAATGCTCTTTAAACTCCAATTTAGTCAAGTTAGTTGAACAACATTTATTGTTTTTGTTTATTCCTACATCCTCTGTCCTTAATGATATTTGGTATAAATGTTCAGTTATGGATTGTTGAAATTGTAGATGTATTTATATTCCCAGTGTAAAATTTCTTTATATTTCCCTTGAGTTCTATTTTTTGCTTTGTGTAATTTTTAATAAATATTGAGGTGAAATTCATATAACAAAATTGATCACTTTAAAGTGAAAAATTCAGAGGTATTTATTACATTCATGATGTTGCCCAACTGCCATTTTTATCTGCTTTTAGAATATCTCCATCACTTACCCATTTAACAGTCTCTCCTCATCCTTCCCTCACCCAGGCCCTGGCAACCACAAATCTGTGTTCTGTCTCTGTGGGCTTATTTATTCTGGATAGTTCATATAAATGGAACCATACAATATTTGTCCTTTTTTTGTTTGGCTTCTTTCATTTGGCATAAAGATTTTGAGGTACCTCCAGGTGGTAACATATGTCAGTACTTCATCCCTCTTTTTGGTTAAATAACATCCCATTGTGTGTGTGTGGGGGGGGCACACAATTATTTATCCACTAATCCATTGGTCAACATATGAGCTGTTTACACTTCCTGGCTGTTTTGAATAGAATGCTGCAAACATGCATGCACATGAACTTGTTTAAAGACCTGTTTGTTTTTAATTTTAAGTGGTATATGCCTAGGAGTAGAACTATGGGATTATACAATAATTCTGTACTTAACTTTTTAAGGAACCACCAAATGTTTTTTTCCCCCACTGCAGCTGATCCTTTTTGCATTCCTTCCAGTAATGTAAAAATGTTCCAATTTCTCCACATCCTTGCCAACACTTGTTATTATTTTCCATCTTTTTATTATTGCTATCATTGTGGGTATGAAGTGGTACCTCTGTACCACTTATTTGTATTAGCCTAATTACTAATGGTGTTGAGCATCTTTTCATATGTTTCCTGGGCTTTTGAATATCTTCTTTGGAGAAATGTCAATTCAAGTCCTTTGCCAATTTTTAAATTAGGTTGTCTTTTTGTTGTTGAGTGTAAGACATATTCTGGGTAATAGACCCTTATAGGATATATGATTTGCCAATATTCTTATAGGTTATGTAGGTTTTTCATTCTGTATTCATTTATTTTTGAGAGAGAGAGAGGGGGAGGAAGGGAGAGAGAGAGAGAGAGGGCAAGCAAGCACAAAAGCAGGGAGGGGCAGAGAGAGAGAAGACAGAGAAATTTGAAGTGGGCTCCAGGCTCTGAGCTGTCAGCACAGAGCCCGATGTGGGGCTTGAGCCCATGAACAGTGAGATCATGACCTAAGCTGAAGTTGGACACCCTACCCAATGACCCACCCAGGCATCCCCAACATTTTTAATTTTGATGAAGTCTTATTTATCAGTTTTTTCTCTTATGCATGCGTGTGTGTGTGTGTGTACACACACACACACAACTGATTGCCAAATCTAAGGTCATTAAGATTTATCTCTATTATCTTCCAGTGGCTTCATGATTTTAGTCCATCGAATTAGGTTATGATCCATTTAGAACTACTTGTATATATGGTACGAGCTAGGATCCGACTTCTCTCTTTTATATATGGTTATTCAGTTGTCCCAGTACCATCTGTTGAAGAGACCCTCATTGAAAATCATTTGGTAGTAGGTATATTGGCATACTTACAGACTCTAAATTCTATTGCATTTTTTTCTCTCTTTCAATCCTTATTTCAGAACCACACTGTTTTTTGTTTCACAACTGTTGCTTTCTAGTAGGTTTTAGAATGAGGAAGTATGAGTTAGCCAGCTTTGTTCTTTTCATTATTAATTTAGCTATTTAAGATCCCTTTAACTCTGTATGAATTTGAAGATCATCTTTTCCATTTCTTCAAAAAAAAGGCCATTGGAATTTTGATATTATTTGCATTGAATCTGTTAATCACCTTGGATAGTATTGAAATCTTAACATTACTGAGTCTTCCATTTCATGAATATGAGATGTCTTCCAATTATTTTAGGTAGTCTTTCATTTATTTTTTAAAACATTTTATAATTTTCCACATGCAAGTTTTTTCCTGTTTAGTTAAATTTACTCCTATGTATTTTATACTTTTAGATCTATTGTACATAGAATTAATTTCTTAATTTCCTTCTGGGACTGTTTATTTTTGGTGTATAGAAACATGACTGCACAATGTGTTCTAGTTTCAGATGTGAGTGCCAGGAAAGGTTGATTACCTTAAACAAATAGGCTTGTCTTTGATTTGTTGATGTAGATCTGTGGAATGCTCATAGTATTTCCCAAGCCTCTCAAATTTGATGAGATAACCTTCAAATTCCATTTCCCCTGGGGGTCTTTTTTCCCCCCTGGGGGGCTTGTTAACTTTTGGTTTTAGTGTTCTTTTGTTTATTGGTTTGGGGGTTTGTTTTTGTTTCTTTGTGTTTTCCTGGTTTTAATATTCTTCACATAGGGTATAGGGCAAGTATTACTCTAATTGGTGACTTTACTCATAAGGAGTAGCCTTTCTGTTATTTTAGCTGACTGCTATGGCTGTTAAGAATTTGTTGATGAGATAAGTATGTAAGAATTGAGATCATACCATGCACACTTTCAGACCACAATGCTACGAAGCTTGAAATCAACCACAGGAAAAAGTCTGGAAAACCTCCAAAAGCATGGAGGTTAAAGAACACCCTACTAAAGAATGAATGGGTCAGCCAGGCAATTAGAGAAGATATTAAAAAATATATGGAAACAAGTGAAAATGAAAATACAACAACCCAAACGCTTTGGGATGCAGCAAAGGCAGTCCTGAGAGGAAAATATATTGCAATCCAGGCCTATCCCAAGAAACAAGAAAAATCTCAAATACAAAATCTAACAGCAAACCTAAAGGAAATAGAAGCAGAACAGCAAAGACAGCCTAAATCCAGCAGAAGAAGAGAAATAATAAAGATCAGAGCAGAAATAAACAATATAGAATCTAAAAAAACTGGAGAGCAGATCAATGAAACGAAGAGTTGGTTTTTCTGAAAAAATAAACAAAATTGACAAACCTCTAGCCAGGCTTCTCAAAAAGAAAAGGGAGATGATCCAAATAGATAAAATCATGAATGAAAATGGAATTATTACAATGAATCCCTCAGAAATACAAGCAATTATCAGGGAATACTATGAAAAATTATATTCCAACAAACTGGACAACCTGGAAGAAATGGACAAATTCCTAAGCACCCACACACTTCCAAAACTCAAACAGGAGGAAATGGAAAGCTTGAACAGACCCATAACCAGCGAAGAAATTGAATCAGTCATCAAAAATCTCCCAACAAATAAGAGTCCAAGACCAGATGGCTTCCCTGGGGAATTCTACAGGACATTTAGGCAGAGATAATACCTATCCTTCTCAAGCTATTCCAAAAAACAGAAAGGGAAGGAAAACTTCCAGACTCATTCTATGAAGGCAGCATTACTTTGATTCCTAAACCAGACAGAGACCCAGCAAAATGAGAACTACAGGCCAATATCCCTGATGAATATGGATGCAAAAATTCTCAATAAGATACTAGCAAATCGAATTCAACAGCATATAAAAAGAATTATTCACCATGATCAAGTGGGATTCATTCCTGGGATGCAGGGCTGGTTCAACATTCACAAATCAATCAATGTGATACATCACATTATTAAAAGAAAAGATAAGAACCATAGGATCCTGTCAATCAATGCAGAAAAAGCATTTGACAAAATTCAGCATCCGTTCTTAATAAAAACCCTCGAGAAAGTCGGGGTAGAAGGAACATACTTAAACATCATAAAAGCCATTTATGAAAAGCCCACAGCTAATATCATCATCAATGGGGAAAAACTGAGAGCTTTCTCCCTGAGATCAGGAACACGATGGATGTCCACTCTCACCGCTGTTGTTTAACATAGTGTTGGAAGTGCTAGCATCAGCAATCAGACAACAAAAGGAAATCAAAGGCATCAAAATTGGCAAAGATGAAGTCAAGCTTTCACTTTTTGCAGAGGACATGATATTATACATGGAAAATCCAATAGACTCCACCAAAAGTCTGCTAGAACTGATACATGAATTCAGCAAAGTTGCAGGATACAAAATCAATGTACAGAAATCAGTTGCATTCTTATACACTAATAATGAAGCAACAGAAAGACAAAGAAACTGATCCCATTCACAATTGCACCAAGAAGCATAAAATACCTAGGAATAAATCTAACCAAAGATGTACAAGATCTGTATGCTGAAAACTATAGAAAGCTTATGAAGAAAATTGAAGAAGATATAAAGAAATGGGAAAACATTCTGTGCTCATGGTTGGAAGAATAAATATTGTTAAAATGTCAATACTCTCCAAAGCTATCTACACATTCAATGCAATCCCAATCAAAATTGCACCAGCATTCTTCTCGAAACTAGAACAAGCAATCCTAAAATTCATATGGAACCACAAAAGGCCCTAAATAGCCAAAGTAATTTTGAAGAAGACCAAAGCAGGAGGCACCACAATCCCAGACTTTAGCCTCTACTACAAAGCTGTCATCATCAAGACAGCATGGTATTGGCATAAAAAGACACATAGACCAATGGAATAGAATCCCAGAACTAGACCCACAAAAGTATGGCCAACTAATCTTTGACAAAGCAGGAAAGAACATCCAATGGAAAAAAGACAGTCTCTTTAACAAATGGTGCTGGGAGAACTGGACAGCAACACGCAGAAGGTTGAAACTAGACCACTTTCTTACACCATTCACAAACGTTAACTCAAAATGGATAAAGGACTTGAATGTGAGACGGGAAACCATCAAAACACTAGAGGAGAAAGCAGGAAAAGACCTCTCTGACCTCAGCCACAGCAATTTCTTACTTGACACATCCCAAAAGGCAAGGGAATTAAAAGCAAAAATGAACTATTGGGACCTCATGAAGATAAAAAGCTTCTGCACAGCAAAGGAAACAATCAACAAAACTGAAAGGAAACCGACGGAATGGGAAAAGATATTTGAA
This sequence comes from Neofelis nebulosa, assembly GCF_028018385.1. Taxonomy (NCBI): domain Eukaryota; kingdom Metazoa; phylum Chordata; class Mammalia; order Carnivora; family Felidae; genus Neofelis; species Neofelis nebulosa. Next base: position 17,426,685 of record NC_080790.1, on the reverse strand, counting down.
AATGACATATCAGACAAAGGGCTAGTATCCTAAATCTCTAAAGAGCTCACCAAAGTCCACACCCAAAAAACAAATAATTCAGTGAAGAAATGATCAGAAAACATAAATAGACACTTCTCTAAAGAAGACATCCGGATGGCCAACAGGCACATGAAAAGATCCTCAACATCGCTCCTCATCAGGGAAATATAAATCAAAACCACACTCAGATATCACCTTATGTCAGTCAGAGTGGCCAAAATGAGCAAATCAGGAGACTATAGATGCTGGCGAGGATGTGGAGAAATGGGAACCCTCTTGCACTGTTGGTGGGAAGGCAAACTGGTGCAGCCACTTGGAAAACAGTGTGGAGGTTCCTCAAAAAATTAAAAATAGACCTACCCTATGACCCAGCAGTAGCACTGCTAGGAATTTACCCAAGGGATACAGGAATACTGATGCATAGGGGCACTTGTACCCCAATGTTTATAGCAGCACTCTCAACAATAGCCAAATTGTGGAAAAAGCCCAAATGTCCATCAACTGATGAATGGATAAAGAAATTGTGGTTTATATACACAGTGGAGTACTACGTGGCAATGAGAAAGAATGAAATATGGCCCTTTGCAGCAACGTGGATGGAACTGGAGAGTGTTATGCTAAGTGAAATAAGCCATACAGAGAAGACAGATACCATATGGTTTCACTCTTATGTGGATCCTGAGAAACCTAACAGAAACCCATGGGGGAGGGAAAGGAAAAAAAAAAAAAAAGGAGGCTAGAGTGGGAGAGAGCCAAAGCATAAGAGACTCTTAAAAACTGAGAACAAACTGAGGATTGATGGGGGTGGGAGAGAGGGGAGGGTAGGTGATGGGCATTGAAGAGGGCATCTTTTGGGATGAGCACTGGGTGTTGTATGGAAACTAATTTGACAATAAATTTCATATAATAAAAAAAAAAGAATTTGTTGATGAGAACTCTCCCTACTGGCTCAGCAAGTACTTCAACATCCCTCAGCATTCTTTTCCCTCAATAGTGATCAACCCCTAGTATCTCTGTTCAGGTCTCAACCTCATAGTGGCTGCTCTCAGGAAGTCTTGGTTGGTCTCTTCCTGATCACATATAACCAGTCATCAACCACAGACTTGTGGACAATTCTGAACCCCTTCTCTTCACAGCCTCCATTCCCCAATATTCCAATCCACAGATTTGATACATTTCAGCAGCTTCAAATTCTGATTTCTTCTTAATTTCAATAGGACAGTCTTACTCTACTAGATCTGCATCAATTTTTGCCCAAGTAGGGATATTTTCCCCAAGCAGGTGATCAAGGAGCTCAGCTCATGAGTTTCTCTTCTCATAGGTTTAGTCTTGTACTACCTATTTTCCACTCCCTGAATAACATGTAGCGACTAGACCCAGTTTTATAGCTGTTACGGCAGGAGAGATAGTCTGGTAAAAATCATTTCACCATAACCAGAAGTGGAAAACCCAGCGTAATTATTTTAGTTTCCCTGTCTGTTAATTCCATCTAGGCCATTTCTTGAATGTTTTCTCTCTGAGTATGAGGTGCATTCACTTTCTTCATCATATGCCTTGAAATTTTTTATTGAATGCTAGTAGTCATTTTGTGTAGAAGAATAGTGGAAATTGAGATAAATGATGTCTGACTCTAAAAGAGGGCATTCCACTTCTTCTGATAAGCTAATATTGGAGAAGAAAGCTTGAGTAAATTTAACTTTTTGATGACTTGGGTCTGGGCATGACTGTAGGTTTAATTGATTTCGATTGTCTCTAATTTCAAAATTGTGTGGGCCATATCAGGAGTTTTCCTTTGGAAGGACTTGGGGTATGAACACTAGAGATATTCCAGAGATCTTTTTTATGCTTTATAGACAAGTGTCCAGCTTTCTGAATGCTAGGAGATCTCCCTGTACTTTACAGAATAGCTCTAAGCTTTTGGGTTGCTGAAAAATTCTCTTTGTTATCTACTTCCTATCCACCTCCTGTTTCCTGTGCCTATAGAGATCTCTTTACTGCCTCATTCTAACTTTCAGAAGACAGCTACAGTATTCTTGTGGAAAAGTGATTTCTCTCAGCTTTGCTAACAGGACTTTGGCACATTACCCCTTTTCATTTGGTACTGGAATGAGTTTTTGTGTGGATGCAGGCTTAGTCTATGGCTAGGGCTCCTTAGAATTCTAATCTGTCTTGCCAGCCCCCACATATATTTCACAAATTTGTAGAAATTTGTATTTTTCTTTAGTATCCCAGCCTATGGCAAGTTTGTTCTCTTTGTGCTTCTCTATTAGGGATTATAGCAGTCATGGGTCTTTTGTTCTACTATCAAGTGCTTGTGACTATTGGAAATGTATTTTGCTTAATTTGTGTAGGCTGTCTAGTGGGTTCCCAAAGAGCTAGCTTGTTCTCATTGTTAGGTAGAAGTAATATTCTCTTGAAAATATTTCCTCTGTGTTTTTGGTTTTGTATACATGTATATTTATTTCTGAAATCAGGTTTCCCCCCCAAAAATGCTCAGATAGGGATCCACCATGCTTTGAGTCTTCAGGTAATCACAAATTAGAGTTCATAAATGTGGTATTCAAAAGACAAAATTTTGAGCATGATCTAGCTAGTATTTAGGGGTTTGGGAAGTTTAATGTACCTTAGAAGCCTAGAAAGCATGTATAACTGTTCTTCTGGGCTATGAGCCCTCAGAATTCTCCCTTCTGAGTACTTAATTTACTGACTGCATAATCTATACGTAACTGTTCCTACATGACAACTTCCTAGGATAGTCCCTTGACTCCCTTGAATGAAGCAGAATGAATGAAGGAATGAGGAAGACCCAAAATGGGAGAACTCTAGAGGGAAAGGGGTAGAGACAGAGGTAAGTATGGGGATAGGCAGAGAAGGAGGCTGGAACACTGGAAATAGAATAGGCAGGGAGGCTCTAGGAGAGAAATCAGGCAGTCTTCCTAGCAGAACAGGAGGCTGATGGCTCTAACTCGGTAACTCAGTTCCTATGTGTCCTCAGTATCATCTGTGGATAAAGTCAGTGAGCAAAGGAGGGGAGGGTGGTTGGCCTGTTCCTGTGAGTTATTTCTGGATGCATTATTCATATTTGATAAATCATTTAGAGGCAGCTACTTTATTAGCTTATAAAGCACATTATATGGTTTTAAATTGTTAATACAGGCTGTTGTGATGCATATTGTACCTCAGAAAAACCATGCATCACTTTAATTCATAGCCTCATTATAAAGCTTGTTACAGAGTGCTGCATTATTGCATGAAGAATAGTGGAGTAACATTTCTGCAAGAAACCTGAATGTTTTATTTACATCATTGGTGGCTTGGTATAACATATAAGAAATGCTTTTGAAGATGGAACCAGATCAGATTCTGAATTTTGAGGACAGATACCTAACATCGGCCTCCTCTAGACTTATCTTAATACAGACTTAGCACCTGGTTTGAGGCTGCGTACATAAGTATCCAGAAAAGTCTTGCTTGACTTGCTTGGTGCCCTTGGATGAGTTGGCTTGTCCACTTCTTTAGGATCCCCAGAAACATTAGTGCAAACCTGATCCTAGGACTTGCTTTTCTTTATTCACTTAAGAGTCCTTGATCTCTGCCTATGTGCCAGATACTGTGCTGGACCTAAGATATAAATGATTAGTAGCATAGTCTTATTCCCCGACTTCATGAAGTTTGCCGGTGTTTCCAATTAAGAAGGAGAGAAGGATGGGTTTGTGCTGGAGTGTTGAAATTAACTGAGTTACAATCTACATCTATAATTTATAGGTGACAAGGGTAGCATGCTAGTAAATAACCAAATTTTCAGAAGTCTGAGTGATCAGTAGGCTTTCATTCAAACTGAAATTCAGACCACCTCCTCCAGGAATCCCACCTCGACAAAGGCAAATCTAAATTGGAATCTTGATTCATTTACTGGTTGTTTGTCCTTGGGTAGGTCACTTAGCCTCATTGGCACTGAGCTTTCTCATCTGTAAAATGAGAATAATTGTTGCCTTATCTCACTGACTCACAATGAATATTCAATGCAAGGCTTAGCTAAGAGTTTGAGACATTGCAAGTGCTCAGTAATTTGTTGGTGTTTCAGTCATTCAGCAGCTGAAAGTAGAACATGGCAATGCTCTTCAAACTCCCCCTGAAACATGCTTAGGTGCACACCATGGAATTCACAATTGTAAAGTATCAAGTATGAAATTATATTTTAGATTAGTGGCTAAAGCCACTAAAAATTAAAGGTTCTCTTTAGACAATGTATAATCTAATTTAATACCTGTGCTTTGGCATCTTTCTCCCCTTGTGAATTGCTACTCTGTGCATGACTTTCTGGAATTTAAAGTAGGGAACTGTCTCCCATTTGAAATCAGTGGAAACTCTAAGTAGTTCATGGTGAGGGTTCATATTGAAGAATAATTGGGAAGGATGTAGGTTGGAAGAGGAAAAGTGATGAAAGGCATTAAACATTAGTTCAAATAATACAGGCTTGAGGAAATGATAGTAGGTAGCCAATGCTGGTCCCCAAAGATTTAGAAAAAGGACTACAACATCAGAGCTTGACTTTCGGAGGTCACATGAATTGGTGTGTGACTTGGTATGGGGATGGGGGAGGGCTAAATTAAGGAAGACCAAGTGTTGACCAGTTTAGATGATAGAGCAGTCTTAGCATCTTCCAGATTCTGCAATTACTTCCTTCCCCAATTTTCCTGACCTCTGAACCACCAACTCATATGGGGCATCCAAGTCCCATATTGGCATAGTCTTCCCTTCATGATACAGAAAAATTATGCCACCTGCAACTCTCATTAAGAAATAAGTACTCCTGTAAATTTCTTGAGGATCTCTAGGAAAAGCAGAGTTAAGAAAACTTTGAAAAGAAAGAAATTAATACCTGAGTGATATTATTATACTGTACTAAACTTTGGAATTAGAAAATGCTTCCTTCATATATAATGAAAAAGTGCAATAACATTTGCCTTTATGTTTATTGTTAATGTATGGAATGATGGAATGTGGATGTCTGTGCCTCCAAATCAGCTTCATGCTGCAAGGTTAGTCTTACTAGAAATAATTTTTTTATGATTTATGAAACACTTTTTTGAATGTTGAAAACAGAAAAAAAATACAAGGTTCACATATTTTAGAGTTAATGAGGCTCAATGTTAGCTAGTCATTTACATCAAAAATAAGCATAGGAAGAAGAGGAAGAATCTGTGCAAATACTTTTTTTAGATGGAATCTGTGCTAACAGGTGAATATCCAGACCAAATAAACTTTTTTTTTAATCTGGCACCCTTTGATTTCTGAATCCATAAAATAGAGTAAGGGAAAGAAGTGCCAACATCCCAAAGATCCTCTAGAAAATGAAGTTGCTAACATTGGCTGACTTTCTTCTAACTTTTTACTTGCAAAACCAGTACTTCCACATGCTTTCACTCTGATTTCAAGACTTTGGCATTTTTATTAAAGTAAGAGGCAGATGAGTGATGAATCCTAGTCACATTCACTTGGTGTTACACAGAAAAGTAGTCTTTTTAAAAATTTTTTTTAACATTTATTTATTTTTGAGACAGAAAGAGAGAGACCATGAACAGAGGAAGAGGGAGACATAGAATCTGAAATAGGCTCCAGGCTCTGAGCTGTCAGTACAGAGCCTGATGCGGGGCTGGAACCCACAGACTGCGAGATCATGACCTGAGCTGAAGCCAGACGCTTAACTGACTGAGCCACACAGGTGCCCCGAAAAACTACAGTCTTAATTAAAATGCAGGAACTCATGGATCCATACAGAAATCATGACATAATCGACACAGTATCTATCTGTCCAAACAATGTGCTTAGGAATGGTTTCTCATTCTCTCTCTCTCTCTCTCTCTCTCTCTCTCTTTCTCTCCTCTCTTTCTCCCTCTCCCCTCCTCCTCCTCCTCCCTCCTTCTCCTCCTCCTCCTCCTCCTCCTCCTCCTCCTTCTCCTCCTCCTCCTTCTCCTCCTCCTCCTTCTCCTCCTCCTCCTTCTCCTCCTCCTCCTTCTCCTCCTCCTCCTTCTCCTCCTCCTCCTTCTCCTCCTCCTCCTTCTCCTTTCCCTTCCTCTTGGTTAAAACTGAAATACTTAGCTAGGGAATGTCCTCAGTCAGCTCCAAGGCTATATTTACCAAGTTCAATGAAGCTTCTCAGGAGTCACCAGGAAATGGCTCCCATGGTACAGCTGGATACTGTTAAAGGAATAGAATCTCCTTCAGATTTTGAACTGTGGACAGTTTTTTCATTCCCCCTTTGTCATTACTTTCTCCCAGCTCCCAAGAACTCCGGGACTTGTCTGCTGCTTTCTGCTCTCTTGTTGGGGTTCTTCTTCCTCCTGGAAAAGGGAAGAAAGTAGAATAGTTTCCTAAGTACAATTTTTGTTTGAAAACAAAGCATGCAAGCTCCTTTTACATTTTTCTGAGGTGTTTACTGCTAATAAAAACAAACAGGGGATGTTAAGAAGAAACATGAGACCTGCATGCACCTGCAAACACCACTATCCTTTACATATATGTTGATCTTTACACTGTGCAGACTCATTCTGTAGGTAGGATCTTACTGGGAAAGGACAGCATTACTATGTTTATACTCATTTCTACTTGACAGATGAAGAAATGGTGGTCCAGAGAACTTGAGAGATTTACTCTGTAGCTAGTAATGGTGGAACTGGTTATCAATGCAGTGGGAGTTTTGTCTACATGACTTCTAACAGAGCAGGAGGGATATTTAAAACTGCCAGTAGGAGTTTCTCTAGAATTTGCTAAAATGTTACTGGAATAAAGCTGTTTTTAATATAATTATTATCATTTTTAAGCATTTATCATCTAAGTGATATATGTGTATGCATGGACAAATGCATGAACATTGAACCTAACAACAAACTTACAAGGGAGGAATTTTCTCCCTAATTTTATAGACTGGAATTTTGCTTTATTCTAACTGCACATTTCTGAATGATGAACTGAGAGTCCCCTCATTTCCCTCATGCCCCGTCACGGGGCATCCCTCATGGTCTCTCACCACAGGCCACTCCATAGGATGGTCACACATGATCATATTCCTGCTCTTCTAGGAATGGATTTCTCCTATATCACTAAGGGGAGCAGGGCAGTGCAGGTTGGGAGTGGGAGGTACCTTTTCCTTCCTCACTGCCTGCCCACATCTGTCTCTTCTAGACCCATCCTCTAAGTGCCGTCTGATCTTCTTAGTAATCACTCTGTCATCCTGTAACATGGCTCAAGGCTGGCATGTAAAGTTACAATGGTTGTATGTTGCAACTCTGGGGGTGCCATTTACTTGTGTAGTTACAACCAAAGGGTGTTTTCTGGAAGATGGCAATAAAGAGTCTGGAGGAACAGGTGGCTTTTTCTCCTTCATACAAATGCACCATTTGAGTTGTGTGGCTCCTTGTGACCCTAGTTTGGCTGCGCAGTCTGAGGTAGGGGCCACAATTCAATCATCTGGCCACGCTTCCTGCCTATCCAACTTGTCTTTTTCAGTGATCTGAATGGCACATAGTCCTTGTTCCAGACTGAAGGTTCACAGTCTAATTATTAGAGGTTATAGGTATATATTATTGTCTACACATAACTAGATGCAAAATTTTAGTCAAGTCTAAACAGGTATCCTGTTCTCACAGAAAAGATTGCTTTACATTTGTCAAGTCTTTACAGTTCTGTATTTCCTTTGCATTACAAAAAAAAAAAAGTTTGTGGCATGATAACTAAATTGTCCAAAGTATGTTTATTAACTACTTTTTTAAAAAACAAGTTTCCTTCTTTCTTTGACTACAAGTCACTGGTAATGTGTTTTTATAATCTTTTTTCCTATTTTTTTGATAATTGACTATATAAAATCTTTAGACTATTCTTTGGGAACAGATCTGCTATATTTCTTTACATGAATATTCTGAAATAGAGTGACCACACCTCTTTATTGGACATGCAGAGTGTTTCCATTTTCATTTTGCTATTATAAATGGTGTGACCATCTTTTTGTACATTGAAATGATTTTTTTCCTTTAAGATAGATTCTGAGAAATGGAATCATTTGGCAAAACAGCAGAAGTATGTTTAACGATCGTGAAATGCGGAACCAAACTGATTTACAAGGAACACTGTTATTTTATTCTCCTAATAGAAGCATTTGAAAAAGCCTGCCTCATTGCACCATTACCAACCTTGAAACAATTTGATAGCAAATAGAATACCCATTTTTTATATGCTTTTCTTTCTTATTTTTTAGAGATGTTAAACATCCTCTCACATGTTTATTAGCCATGTTATATTTCTTATTTTTAAAACACTTGTTCCTGTTCCTAGTGCATTTATCTCTTATTATGTTAGTGCTTTCCTTACTTATTTTCAGGGGCACATTACTTATTAATGGCATTATTTATTTGTTTATAATATATTTAAAATATATTTCTGAGTTGAGATTTTTAATCTTCTTTTGTTTTTCAGCTAAGAGAGTCCGCTACTCTAAAGTCACCACAGAGGTCAGTGACATGTTTAATTACATATGATTTTAGAACAGTATATATTTATTCTTTAAAATAATACCTTAAGTTGTATGGCATTTATGTGTCTATGCGACATGCATCTTGGTGATGTGGTATAATTTGGTTATCCAAATGGTCAATGTTGCTATCTCCTTCTCCTAGATACCCAACTTTTCCCCATTTGTTTGTAGTTTTCCTCATTTCCTGGGGAATCAGTTCACCTGATGCCCATCTGCTCACTCTGCTCATAGCACTCCAGCTTATCCCCCAAAGAATCCACCTTTCTGCCCTTTGATTTGACTTAATAATCCTAATAATCATCTGAAATTTTTTAAAAGAATATACTGTGTACATGAGGTCAAAATACTAATACCCTCTCAGATGTTTAATATTTTAAAAATTTCATTAGGTAACTGTATGTCTTGTCTCCATTTTCTTTTAAAAATAACAGAAAAATATCTGGTAAGACTGATGAATCAGTAGTAATATACAGGTAGATTAGGAAAACATAGTAGGGAAATGGCTATCCACATCACTGTTGGAAAGAAATATAAAGGAAAACTTTTTGGTAATTAGAGACATTTGGAATTATGTTTTTATGTTACCTGAAAGCATTGAGTTCTCTAAGTTGTCTGATATTCCCTGAGGTAAACTCCATAACCATAAATATGAAAAAGAGTAGGTTTTGAGGCTTTGTGGACAATGGATGAGCATTAGGAGAATGCAGATCTTTAGGAGAATTGACCAAGGAGAAAGAAGACTGTGGTCAGGGTGACTGTAAATCAGGTAAGAGCAGATGTGAGTATATATCAACTATTGTTTTATCTCATCTATTGGCCCCAAAGCTAATCTTAGCCTTTGTTTGGCATTTAGTTGTCTACATTTAGCTGTTTTAATACATTTATATATTTATTCACATATCTCTTTTTTATATATTTTTTTAAGATTCTGGAATTCTGTTCTTTCAAGGAATCAGAACTGCTTTCTCTGACCAAGTAGTGGTCCTGCTACAGATTTAAGGACTCTCATATAAAAACAAAATAACAAAAAAAACAAACAAGCAAAAACCCTCTTTAGTCAATACACAGGTGCTTAAATTATTATGGAAGGTGGTATTGTTTGGATATTTGAAATTCAGACTCTAGAATCAAAAAATAAGGGTTCTTTGTGAAGATACCCTTTCTTTAAGCTCCATACCAGCTCTATGATGCTGAAATTCTCTGACTATCCCTAGTATACTATGATAAAATTGTACTCTCTGGGAATACAACAGGGAGCACCAAAACTGGGGTGGGTACAAGGTGGAATAAATCTGGAGGTGCAGAGATGTTCTGTCTTGCCCTAGGACTTGAAGCCTAATGCACATCCTGTTTCACCTCCTTTCCCTTCCAATTAAATGGAGTTCTGCTGCATTCCAAGTGCAAGATAAACAAGGCATTTATCCCAGTCAATTTTAACAACCTTCCCTTTGTACATTTGCATATAGCTTAACTTTCATACAACCACGGGAAGCTCATAAAATCTCAGCCTGTGCTGACCATAAAAAAAAGGTATTTTTGTATATTGTTGGGTTTGTATACTTCCTTGAGGCACTAGAGGAACTGCAGGAGCCTTTAAAACTAATTAACAGCCCCCTGTTGGGGACATGGCACTTTGCAGTGATTTATCCTGGGTGGGAGTGCAGACCTGTGCTGCAAGAACTTCCAAAGCTGTGTGCAGATCTGAGGGGATTTGTGAAGCGGTGTTATTTACACACACCTCCCACTACCCACTTTTTGGTGGAGAGTGGAATCGAAATATTTAATGCATCCCCATCTTAACAGGAGAGATGACAACAGGTAATTCTTTACAACGGTGCTGCTGCTACAGTTATAGCCTCCCAGAACTTAAGATAAGTTCCCCCTCCCACTACATACGTTACTGTGTGTTTTAGCAAGTCAGGTTAGAGTGCTGCCTGGTACTTCTGACGTGTTTTAAAACCTGTATGACTCTAGAACCTGGTGTAGATATTGCTGTCCTAACGCTTTGAGCTGCAAACAGTTTCCCTTTCTCCCAGTAATAGAATGCTCTGATGCTATTAGATACTAGATTTTTAAAGCACTTTTTCCCTCAGTAATTTTCTAGCTGCAGAAGCAGACTTTTTTTCAGTGGCTAATTTCCCCCCACAAGTCCCTGAAATAGTTATGAAGGGCATGGGGGCAACATGGTTGTTTCCATTCCCACTGACTCCCTCCCCAGTGCTCCCTTCTCACATAAGGGAGTTTATTTTTGACCAGCAAGTAGACTTGAGATCAAGCAAGAAAAAAAAAGAAAGAAAGAAAAGAAAACTAATTTAGTATAAAAGAAAAAAAAATACAAGCATTCCAGGGACGAAGATCCAGAATGACTGGAGTATTCTTGGATCCACCTACATCATGTGCTAGCTGAGTAGCCATCGAGAGTTACTACAGCTTTCCAATCCTGAATTTCTTCATCAATAAAATGAGAATTAAATGAAACAATCTTTTCATGAATCTTAGCACAATCAGTATCCCATGGAAAGGTTGAAATGGATTTATAAATGAAAGAAGCTTTGATTGGAGAATTTCTGGCACCAGAGAATTTACATTTGAACTAGACGTGAGCATTATTCTTACATTTATAGGTCTACCTGGTGTGTCTGAATGAGAAAACAGGTAGGCTTTGGCTTTGTCCCTCATCTCCACTGCCTTGTCACCTATTCTGCTTCCTACTTGTGCTCCCAGGGAGTCCTCACCCTTTGCCCCTAGTCTACATTTGCCTTCTGAGAGGCCACAGGAACTCACCAACTTTTTTGACTCATTCTTATATGGTTCCATGATTATCTTAGTCTTCAGTATTGAATTGTAAACCCTCACAGCCAAGATAGGATCCCATGTGAACTGTGCTATGGTCATTCTAACATAGATATACCTCAGGTAAGGCTACCATCTTGAACTCTAAGAGGATAGAGTCAGATTTATTCTTATCTATAAAAAAGCATTAATTTAAAATATATTTTTAACTTTCTTTTTTAGTATTTCTATTCTTTGTTAAGTCTGAAGGATATGAAATAGAAGGAAAAGAGAGAATATGCACAGAACGCAAGCTCAGATAGACATAATATGGATTCATTCTACTAAACAAACAAAACCAACTTTTAATTCAGTCATGTTTGGATATGGCACTTTTTTACTGAAACAAGATCATTGAAAAAATATGACATGAAAATATTTAGTGAAACTCTTGAACACATGAAAGGCATTGAAAAATGAAAAAGTTGGGGTACCTGCATGGCTCAGTTGGTTAAGTGTCCAGTGCAGCTCTTGGTTTCGGCTCAGGTCATGATCACATGGTTTGTGAGTTTGGTTCTGAGCGGACAGCACAGAGCCGGCTTGTGATTCTCTCTCTCCACCCTCTCTCTGCCCTTCCCCCACTCATTCTCTCTGTCTCTTTCTCTTGAAATAAATAAATAAACTTTAAAACAAAAAGAAAAAAAAGATTAACAATGGAAAATACCACCTTTTATTTATACAGCATTCTGCATATTTTAAAGATTTTTTTCTTTTATGACTAATAAAAGACTGAATCCCACATTATTTGTGAAAGACCAGGGAAGGTATTTTTTATCCAAATTTATGGATAAAGAAACAGTTTCAGGGTCCAAGGTCATATGATAAATAAGTAGTTCCTCTCTGTGGCAATTAGGCTTATGAAAAAAAATCCTCAACAGAGTCTAGAAGTTTTTGTTTTTGTTTTTTTGTTTTTTTGTTTTTGTTTTTGTTTTGTTTTGTTTTGTTTGTTTGTGTTTTTAAATTGGCATATTCTAAATCCAGTCAGAAAAATGAGAGGGTAAAGCAAGTCAGTTAGAGGAGAAAAAGGACATTTCTCTTTTTTTCTTCTTGAAATGTATTAAATGCAACTGTAGTTTTGAGAATCTGAATATACAAAATCTGAAATTAGCCAGTTTTGGAAACACACAGTACCAATTTGGATTTATAAGATTAAACAGGGAAACATTTTTTTCATACTTTTAGATTGATATACCAACTTTGTTTTTATTAGTTTAAAATAATTGTATAGATATATGTGTATTGACAAGAAATGATATGGGATGTTCATCATATACATTTAAGGAAAAATATGAAATAAATTTTAATTCTGTTTCTGTTTAAAATACCTATATTTACTTATATGTAGAATTCAACAATAGAAAAAGTCTGAAATAGCAGCATGAACATTTTTTTCAGCTTTACTGAAATATAGTTGACAAATGAAATTGTCTAAGACATTTAAAGTGTACAACATGATGATTTGATCTATGTAAACATTGTGAAAAGAGCACAAAATTTTAATAGCAGTTATCTTGGAGTGGAAAGATGATGGCTGGGTTTTTTTTTCTCATATATTTACTGTGTGTGTGTGTGTGTGTGTGTGTGTGTGTGTATAAGAACAATTCTACTTTCTCAGCAAATTTCAATTATACAATATAGTGTTACCAATGATAGTCACCATATTATACATTAGATCCTCAGACCTTATACCTCTGTCTACTTCCCCTCTCCAAAGCTTCTGGCAACTACTTTTCTACTCTCTGTTTCTGTAATTTTGACTTTGTTTTTAGATTCCACATATATGTAATTCCATGTAGTGTTTGTCTTTCTCTGGCTTATTTCACTTAGCATAATCCCCTCTGATGTCATCCTTGTGGCTGCAAATAACACAATGTTCTTTTTCAAGGCTGAATAATATTTCATTATACACACACACACACACACACACACACACACACACATATATTTGTTTGTTTGTTTGTTTGTTTTGTTCCGTTCGCTAAAAATAATGTTAACCTTATAGAGCCAGAAACATTATTTGGGGGCTGCAGTCACAACATTCAGATCATGTAGAATCACACCAGAAGAAAAGTATGCACTTAATTGGTTATTGGGATTCCTTTTGTAGGTATTTTATCTATGCAGATTTCTTTTTCCTTTGTGACAAGTTGCTGAGCCCTGATCCTGAAAAACTGAAGTTTTGTTGGAATTTAGGAGGGAAAGAAGGAATAACTTTGGAATTCCAAATGCTTCCTCAGATTCAAAACTTAGCCATCCCACTTAACTAGTTTTGTGCTTCAGGCAAGTTTGTCAACATTTCTGTGCTTTAAGTAACAGAATTGCAGTACCTGTCTCCTAGGGTCAGTGAAGAGTACATGAGCTAATGCAGAGTACCTTAGTGAGCATGAATAAATGCTCAATTTCATCATCACTTGGCAGGTATGATGACTTGATTGTAAGCCCAAGACAATGACAGTGCTGAGAACAGAGAAAAATGTTGCATTAATAATTAATAAGATGAACTTGATGGCAAGTAAGGGTAGCTTTAAACAATGTTGGTATTTAATATCCTATGTATTAAACAGTCCAGTGGTAGCCTTTCTAGGGTTTGTTTCAGCAGCTCAATGATGACACTAAAGACTCAGGAGCTCAATTATCCTCAAATATGATTTTGTCCCATGCACGATATGTTGCAGCTTTAGGCAGAAAGAATATGGTGGAAACCAAATTATGTATAAGGAAAAATTTTCGTAGGAACAGTACCTCATCCTTCTTCACCCCAAAGATTTTACTTTATGCCTTATTGTGGAGAAATGGGTGGTGCAGCCACCCATAACTGTGAGAGAATCCAGAAAGCAAAAGTATGGTAAAAGAGTATTGGATTGCATTATTCATTCTCTGGAACTGGACACATTGTTCTCTGGACAGAGTAGAGGTGTCTTGAACATGGACAGAGGAGGGTGGTAGGACACTTTAGGTATGTAGTGTTTGTCATGGAAAGACTTAATTGGACCTGAGATCTCAGTACCACGATGGAGGCATTTTGGCTACCATTGGCACTAGGAGCTTGGTATTCAGTGGTGGACATAGCCAGTAAATACCACATCGTTAACACCATGGCATATTTTGCCTTGCCTTTTTGGAAAAGGTATTACAAATGTCACTCTTTACAATAGAGCTCAACTTGTGTAACTGGTTGTTAAATTCTGGCCAATATTCTTCTAGGTGGCATGGAGAAGTACCTACAATTAAACAAGTGCTTTTAATAATAGTGCTGCAAAGGCAATGAGCTTGCGTCAGAGGATTTTACAAAGAAATTTGGGGTTTTTGTGGGGTACTCTTTTTTTATTTTTTATTTTTTGCTTACCTAGGTTTTACAGCAAAGACAAAACTTTCTTAATTGATTTTATTACTTGTTTTACCAAAATCTCATTTTGCAATGCTTTGCACATTACCACATTGCTTCAGAGCCCGAAATCATCCCTGATTTAGATTTATGGGAAGAGTTTGCATATTTTACAAACATGGATTTTCTTCTAGTTCTAACAAAGTGCATTTATTTTGTGTACAAACCAATAATATATCTATTTTGGAATGTTTTTATTTAAATTCCAATGATTTATGGGCATCGTGGTTTGGCTGCCCATGTAGCATATTATCTGGCCCTTTCTAGAACCCTAAGTCTTTAATTGAGCAAGGCTATACTGCAGAAGCTCATTGATCACTATCTTTTGGCTTCCAAATTATCTCTTTTGGGGGAAGGAGGGGACAGGTTCCATTTAGTTTTTGTTTGCTTTTATTATTTCCTTCAAATCTCTGGCTGGTTATTGCATTCCTGTATCATTTTGAAATTTATAGTCTATTTAATAGCATTTTTATTTTTTATGATTATGTCAGTCTTACCCATAAGAGGGTCTTAGGGAATATGTTTTGAGTTTCTTTCAATAGCAACCACATCTAGAAACTACCTAACTGAATTATGAGTTTTATTTTTTTACCGGAGGGAGCTATGAAACGGAAATGATTTTAGATGTAGATTATAATAATAATTTGGAGGCATCTTTATGATGTGTGAGTTTCATATGACTCTCAAGCCTCGTGCTCCTTTGATTATTACTGTTCTAATAGAGCACTACAAAACTTCTAAACATATCCAGTAGCAATCTCCACTTCAGGGGTAGGCGCAAGGAAGCACGGGTGTGTTTAATACTGAATCATTCACCAAAATGTCAAGAACAGTTTGTTCAAACAACCCTAAAGGGCAGCACAAATTGGTGTTTCTTCCTCAGAGATTAAGTGTTTACCAGTGTTACTAAACATTAGTAGTGTTAAGTGTTACTAAAACATTAAAGTATCATTGGCGGGGGGAATAATTTACTGGAAGGATACAGGGATGTTTCAGGGCAGCACATAGTCCTCTTATGCAAGATCAGATCAAGACACTAGTAGGTTAACCAGAAACAAGACGTCCTCCTGTCTGTCCCTCTCACATGTGGTAGTGGGTCATCCTCATAGATGGATACAGACATATTACAGTGGATTAAGAGGATAGTCATAATTAGAAGTAACATTATAGAATGTGTACCATGTTCCAGTGCCCCTTCTAAGTGCTCTACCTATATTAGCTCATTGGATCATCACAATGACCCTATGGAAGATGAAATTGGGCAGGAAGATATTAAGTAACTAGTTTAAGGTGGCATAAACTGGTAAATAGTGAAAAGTGGAGACCTGATTTGACCCCAGCTACCCAGTTTCAGATGTTCAGAGTTCTGTCTGTTTTTCTGCTCTCTCTGCTGACCTTTCTTTTCTATTTTTCTGCTTCATTCTGTACCAGATGGCCCCAGACCCAATACTGCACATTTTCCTGGTTCAGATGTCTGACAGAGATTGACTAGATTCTCTGGATTCTAATTCTGAATTTCTTAGAAGCACAGTATGTTTGGTCAGTCTGTGGGAACAGATCAATTGACTGTGGAGAGGGAGATGGGGTCATATTGTTCAGACCTAGTTGCCTGATTTCACCGTGAGAGATTAGAACTGATCTTATAGATAGGACATGGCTGAGTAGTTCCTTGCAAAAGCTGTCTCTTATAATTTGTAACTAGTAATAGAAATATCCACATCTGGGGAGCTCCTTCACATGATCTCCAGTATTTCTCTATATATCCTTAATTATTAATTTTAAATCAATTTAATTTATATATCCTCAAGAACAATTTCTGAAAGGCAAATTAATGGTGACGTATATACTTTCTGGAGTCATTTTATATCTCTTCTTTGCATTCATTGCTCTCCAGATGAGAGTAAGTTTAGAAACCAAATAAGCACAATGAAGATCTGGCAGTCTAAAGTTGCCCTTAAAGATAATAGCTAAAATTAATTAACTTTATTTAATCCTCACAACAAATCTATGAGGCAGAATCAATGAAGAAACCGAAGCAAAAAGGTTTAAATAAATGATCCAGGTCACACTTTTAGTAAGTGACAGAATCCAGGTCCAAACCCAGGCTGAACGCAAGACCTGAACTTGAAACATTTATACTGTATTAACACATGTGCTTGTTTTTACTTATTTCAACTAGTATTTGAGGGTGGGGGGACGCATCTGAAAATACCTAACAATCTCAGACGTAAAAGTGGTTCATAGAGCAAGGTCTCCTCACACGTATCTGCATCTGCTAGCTCTTAGAAGAGGTACTTTCTAGGAAGGAAACTAGGAAGGAAACTTCACAACTGTCTACTCATCTGGCAGCACTGGCGCCGTCTCTGGGAAGCTTTGGGAACTGCAAGAAGTTTATATTAGTGGCTGAGAGGTGAGACAGGGGTCTGAATTCAGGCCATCAAGATTGGAATGTAAGTACCTTCTTTTTTTTTTTAACGTTTATTTATTTTTGAGAGAAAGAGGCAGACAGGGGAAGGGACAGAGAGAGAGGGACACACAGAATCTGAAGCAGGCTCCAGGCTCTGAGCTGTCAGCACATGTGGGGCTCAAACCCACGGAAAGCGAGATCACGACCTGAGTTGAGGGTGGATGCTTAACTGACTGAGCAACCCAGGCACCCCGCTTAAGTACCTTTCTTAAACGCGGTGTAAATTTGAGCAAAGAACCAAAAGACTCCACTTCATTTTTAAAATCTGGGTGATGACGCCTACCTCCTGATTTCTGTGAGGATTAAATGAGAGGTGATACATGTTTAGTTAATTTGGCTGCTAATTTTAGGGCATGCTCAGTGCTTAGTCTCAACTGCCTCCTGTCTCTTCCTTTTCTCCACCTACCAGTATTTAACACCGTGGTCCTCACCGGCCCTGGCACATTTTAGCATTAGAATTTCTACTTTAATTGTGTGGCTTTTCAGTTTGCTCTCCTGTATATCTTCTACTGTCAAATTGTAGCTTCTGTAATAAGTGAGTGACACTCAAGAACTCGTAAATCTCCCTGAATTCTTTGCATAGGAAGGCTCAAGAGGCAATACTGTGATATCTTAACTGGCCTTTGGATTTGCAAAAAGCCAAAGAAATCATCATCCACTAGAAATAGCTTCCAAGGAGAAACCAGCAGGAGAGAGAGAGATGTTAGGCCATCTCTGGCTTTTTTTTTTTTTTTTTTTTTGAGAGGACTAATATATTCAGCCATCACAGATTTTTCCTGGGTGGAATATTTAGGAAATATGACACTTTATGTTCTAAAATCATATTTTATGATCAGCAGAATCTGTGCAGTCTTAAATCTGCATTAATAATAATATAGATCTAATTTCTATCACTCTTAGTTTTTGTAGGATACTTTTATATAAATTTTTCTGTCAGTCCTTAAAAAATGAATGAAGTATTTGTTATGATCCCTATTTTATAGATGGGAGAATTGGTTTCCAGAAAGATTAATGGCTTCTCACTTCATTGTTCAAACCAATGGCTCTCATGCCTTGCAGCATATGGCTCGACAGCATAGAGTTTGGAATCAAAGGGACTGGTTTTCATCTGAGTTTGCAAGGTAGCAAAAATAAAGATAGGAGTGCCTCCTTCATAAATGGGGAATGTGTTTGGCCACAAGTACCAGAAAGCCAATTGACAGAGATGTAACCAAATTGGGGATTATAGATCTCACACAAAAAGAGACATCAGCCCAGTCAACTTCTAGCACTGGTTTCCTCCTTTAACAGTGTTGTTGACAACCGATCTGCAGTTTCCTTGGCTTTTCCCTATCCTGGTCACCACTTCCAGAGCTTCAGACATGCTGTCTGTGTCTGGGGTAGAAATAAGAAGGGGGAAATGTCCAGTCTCGCTGTTTCCTTTTGTACACAATGCAAGGGCTTTGCTTCCTCTAAGTCCTCACCCCCATGGACTTTGCTGCTCTGTCACAGTGTGAACTGTTACTTGGCCACCTCTTCCTCCCAAGGACTCTAGGAAAAAGAATGTTGACCTTGGGACTGCCAGTGTTACTGCCCAAGTAGAACTGGACCATTGTTAGTAAAAAGTGGGGGAAAGGGGTCTTAGCAGGGCCAGCAAGTGTGTCTGTCTCACACGGCTTTTAGAGAGTTTATTCGGTGTAACTTTTTTTGTTGCAGAATAGGTATGTAATAAATAGCATTATGTGTAGTAACATCTGTAAGATTAATAACTAATAATATGATGGCAGCACCATTTTTCTTTTCCATAGACAAAGCACCTTTGAAAGAAAAATGGTAGTTAATAATAATTATCAGATTTGAATGTTACCTTTATTTTTATTGTGTTGAATTCTCAATATCTTTTAACTTGTTTTTAGCCCCATAATATTCTTCTAAATAATAATGGAGAGTATAATTATTATACTTTACAGACAGGAAAATAGATCTCCACAGAGGTGAAGGGAATTGCTTAAATTAATGGCAGAGCATGTGCTTTTACTTCAAATCTTGCAGTCTGATCTGTATTAGTACCGAAAAGCCACTACTTCCTCCAGACTAACAGAGGGAGTGACATACATGGTAAGCAGCAGTCATATTGTTGATGATTCATTGCTGGAAAATTAGCAATAGATAATATTCTCTTGTAATAGGAACCCTTGCAATTTAAAAAGTATTTCACTATTTGACATTTAAAAAACATGAAGTAGATATTTGATTTGCTTGTGTGCTCTCTTAGGTAAGTTTGTGACCCCTAATTAACTTACAGAGAAGTCATTTCCTGGTGCTAGTCACTGGAGCAGATGACATAGCATTTTTCCTTTTCATTTCTGCAATTTCTTTGGGATCTTTGTAGATTCACAACACGAAAGGAAAATTTGATCGTTTTCAAGTTAGATGGAAAAAAATGTACTTGTCTTTAGTCTGTTTGGCAGTAATGGGTGTATACTAACTGCATTCAGTAACTACTGGATATAGATTTGATGTTGTCAGCCTAGTCTGGGACAGAACAGTGAAGTTGAATGAGGCAGCTAAAAATAAAGCGAGAGATGTAGATTGTTGTACGAAGCAGGCTCATGCGGTACAGGCTCATCTGCCACCAAAGCTCAGATTCAGGCCATCTGAGGACCACTGCTTGACAGAGAACTACATACTCACCCACCATTAATAGGAAAGGAGGCCTTCTTAAAGGAGTTGACTTATCACTTGTTTTCCCCCCACATAAATATAATTAACTATGAAAGGTAGTGATGGCAGCAGAACATCTGTCTTTAGCTTTCAGATTTTTCACAGTCTGTTGATTAGGTTATGTTTTGTATTATTCCAATGTCCACAGCTGTCAAGTGAGATGGGAGCAGGCCTGCCCGAATCAGGGAGCGGAGGTCTGCAACGGCTCTTCACGTTCCACGTGGTAATAGCCGGTGACAGCTTCTACTCTGAACAAATTGTTTTCCGTTGGTTGATGGGTCTCAGCTGTTCTAACCTGGGAAGTGATGAGTTTTGCTTTCATTTGGAAAGTAAGATCTGTTCAAATAGAGTTGCTGGCTTCTTTGGGTATTACTCTTTGTTTGAATGTTTTTTTTTTTGTTTTGGGGTTTGTTTGTTTTTTTTGGGTTTTTTTTTTTTTTTTGAGCTATGTGTGTATGCACATGCAGTGGTGCCTTGGTCCATTTTGACAGCAAGTTCTAAACTTACCAAAGCGTGATATGTGGAGGCTTCCAAGGTCTGTGCTGTTCCTGATACATGGGAGGGGGTGATCAACAAAGGGCACGGGAGCATTTTAATCTCACTCCCACCAAGCTCTCTGAGATTGATTTTCCATCTTGATTCAAGAGCATTTGTTCTCAGGCTGCTACCTTTTCCTGGAAAATGAGATTAGCTCACACCAATATCCTTGGTAATGCCAAACAGTGGAGTGCTTATTAAAATAATAGGATGGGGAAACACACAGGGTCTTCTTTCAGCATTGTTAGATCTATAGACTTAATTTTATATGCTGTAAGTGGGAGCACATAGCACGGGAGTTGAGTATGCTTAAAATGGGTAAGTCGAGAAGATTTTCCTCAGTGTCTTCCTGTTCCTTTCCCCCTTTCTCCATATCAGAACATAGCCTTAGAAAAGGATTTAAACATTCTTTGTCCCAAAGGTATAAATCATGAATGATTGCTTGGTTACGTGCACTTTAATAAGAAACAAGGAAAGGTATCTATTGCTATTCCCTACAACTTTCTGTGATGGAAGAAATGTTCCATAGGAAATGTGTATAGTATGCCAGAGGGACTCAACTTTTATTTTCATTTCATTTCAATTAACTTAACTGTAAATAGCCACATGTGGCTAGTGCCTACCATATTGGAAGTATGGAAATAGACCATTATTGATGAGCTTTATTTAAAGCCTTCAGCTATTTCGAATGCAGTGTGTATTTTTGAGGAGGGCTTAATTATCCTGACATTAATGAAATGGTACCATTGCCACCTGAAAGACTAACTCTGACCAATTCTAGTGTCTAGCACAGCAGTCTTAAATCATAATAGGCAACAACAAGAATGAATATATGAGTATAATGCATTAGATCTCCAGTGTCCCTTTCCTTTCTTAACTTTGATGATTACATTTAAAATAAAATGTCTACATGCAACTAGCAAAGAGTAAATACTCCATTAAAGGCAGCTGCATTCCTTTTTACTATCATAATTATATGACGTTTCTATACACTCTAATTGCCCATGTGGCATCAATCAGAAGGGTCATTGAGTCATAGAATCCCATAAGTGATTCTGCACTTAATGTCACCAATGACAAAAGTATCACAAAATTATAGTTCTAAAGATTTAAGCATCCCAAAGAGAGTACTAAAAACATTACGTCCCAGACAGAAGAGCTTTTGCTGTATGTGATTCTATTCTCCACTCAAAATCAGCATTACTACTTATGAATATAGTTACCAATATCACAGAATTTTGGACTTTTAAAAAATCCTGTACCTCCTTGTCTGAGTAACTATTGTATGGTGAATTTGGTGGGGGCAGGGAGGGGAAAGGTATCTATAAACTATATTTAATTGTTAATTAAGGGTGGATTGAATCTACCCTCATTTCCACTGAGTGTAGCTATAAATTTCTGCCATTCATTCTTCCTGAAATGAATTCATTCCTGTATTTCCTAGTGTTCCCACCCATAGGACTTGTCAGCCACTGCTCCAGGCATTGAGATTGGTGGAAACTTATCCATTGGTTATATTAACATGGGAAAAAAAATTCTGCCACAAGGCACTAGCTGTCAGCCATATGATCTGAAGTAAATTCAATGGAATTGATTTGTTTTAATTCTTCAGTATTTCTAATTGGTCCCAAGCTGATTGCCAGTTAGTGTTTATAGCATTAAATTCAGGTTAACCATTTGGTTGTCAATCTTTGCATTAGCAATGGACTCAGTAATGTCAGGGCTCCTCAACTTGACTGTAACTTCTTAGTGACCATATTAATATTTATTTTCTATTCCTCTTGTGACATATAGAATGATTCTGATGACACGAAATATATTCAGTGGGCCTGTAATAGATTATTAGCAAAACAACTGAATTCCTTGGAGAAGGGGTCAAGACGACGATTTTGTTGTTGTTGTTCTGTAGCAAAGAAGACTTGCAGGTATGGTCTGCTGTGCAGAGATGGAAATACAAAACTACAGTAGAGATCATCAGGTTTGTGAAGCCTGGAAAACCATGAGTAAGAGGGCAGACTGGTCATTGGACAGGGGAATTGGTGGGTGGAGAGCCAGTGTTGGAGGCTGAGACTTGAGAAATGTCAAACATCTGAGTAGAGTGAGGAAAACATTGCTGGCCCAAGAATCAGTCTGGGATGGAAAAATAGAGACGACGCAGAGTGAAAAGATGAGTCTGAGTCCTCCTTTGCTAGAGAGCTAAGCTTTATCTCTGTAAACCCAGGCACAGCATCTGAGACTGGATAAGTAGGACACCGGATTCAGTTGATTTTGTACATTTTTTTCCTTTGATAAAAATATAAATCTCTACTCACTCATTTCCTTCATTTACATTCACATTGATCAGTTAAGACAAGCAGTTGAGATGGGGATAACTTTCCAGTTGAGCATGTGTCAGCATGATGCTAAGAAATGTAGTTGGTGCACTGTACTCTCCCTCCAAAAATTTGGATGTATCTCCTTTATGTAAACAGGGCATACGAGAGGTGATCTGAATAAGTAATAAGGAAGGAAGAGATAACAAATTTTGAAAAAAAATTAACTCACAGGCCAAATCAACAGCATTTCATTGAGCAGGATGATGGTCCTTCTTCCCTACCCTGCTGTAACTATAAGGGAAGGAAAATCACACTGACTTGGTTCTGAAATTCTCTCCAGGGGAGCCTGTTCATCTAAGGCTATACTTTTGCCTGTAGTGAGTTTTTACCAACAAGTGAATAATAATCTGAAATTAAAGGAGGGCAAATCAGAGATGATTATTCAATAAATTGCAATCAGAAGTTAAAGGAAGGCAGGCCAGCGATCCAGGTTTGAATAAGGTGGCCATGAGAAGTCAGAAGCTGCCAAATATTACAATCACAATTTCATGCTTTGAGGGGTCAGCTGAGTTGATGGAGGAATCAGGCAGCAAGGGTATAAAAATTTTGCACAAAACGTTCTGTGATGAACATTCTCTGCTACACATCTTCATTGTGTTCAGGAAGCAGAATCTTATGCATGCTCTCAGAGCATGAAAGTTTCAAAAAAGACCATTATAGTCACAAAACCACATTATTTTTTTTTAATGTTTATTTATTTATTTTGAGAGAGAGAGAGAGAGAGAGAGAGAGAGAGAGAGAATCTCAAGCAGGCTACACGCACTCAGTGCGGAGCCTGAAGCGAGTTGATCCCATGACCCTGGGATCATGACCTGAGTCACAATCAAGAGTCAGTCACTCAACCAACGGAGCCACTCAGGCACCCCATGAGAGCACTTTCTTTAATCTACATATATATACATATATGTGTGTGTTTCCTCCAAAATAGTATCTTGCTTTTGTACTGTTTTATAATATGCTTTTCTCACTTACCAGTATATTTCCCATATAAATATTGAAATCTAAATTCAAATTTATATTTCCCATATAAATATTGAAATCATGGTTCTATATGGTTCCTAACAAGAAAAAATATGCTGTTTTATTTGTAACTATTGGTTACTTTTATTGATCTCATGTTATCTGATAGATCATCATTGGAGCTAAAGATATAGTGACCCAAGATTAGCAAACTTTCACAAAGGTTTAAAGGGCATCAGTATATTCTACTTTTTCTCTATTCTACTTCCAATTCTGCTTTTACCCCTTATTATGATACTCAAAGGCTATAATGAAAAATATAAACATTATAATGCAGATTGGAGGAAGGGAGAGTCTAGGGTTTGTTGGGTCTGGAGCCTCACCTTTTTGTATGCTATTACATATTTGTAGGGTTTATTTCACATTTCATAGGTTTTTATTTGAAAATTATATTGAGATAAGTATAGATTTATATTCAGAAGTAAAAGAAAAATACAGAGTGATTCTTTGTTTATTTTTCCCAGTTTCCCCTAAAGGTACCATTTTGCAAAACCATGGTATAATATCACAACCAGGATATTGACATGAATACAATTCACCAAGCTTTCGTAAATTTCCCATTTTATTTTTACTGGAGTGTGTTGTAAAAATACATGATTATATTCTTTACTAAAGCATATTTAGTAAAGTTTTTTTTACTCTTTGGTCACCTTCTCCAAGTTTGAATATTTAATGTGTTTTACCTTTTGTGTTTGGTGTCAGATACAGTTAGGGTTTCTTTTTTCTTTCTTTCTTTTTTTTTTTAATTTGAGTATAGTTGAAATGCAATGTTACATTAGTTTCAGGTTCATTTCTTTTTATTTTTATCCTTTTATTTTTTATTTTCTTTTATTCCTTGAGTGGATAGAATTTTTTTTTTAAAAATGCCTCTTTCTCTTGGATTTGAAAGACTTACATGATCATATACTATGATTGTAATACATTTGTTCCCCTGACTTTTCCAACATGTGGCACTGATACATCTGCCTTTTCTTGGCCTCATCCAACATCCTCCAGTTAGTGTAGCTTTAAAATATATTTTATTCTGTGGGAGAGAAAAATCTACTCTAGTGTCATTACTCTATTTAAAATGAAAGCTTATTTGCAATCCTTAGACATTTATTCTTCCATATAAATAATTCATATAACTTGGTATTTGTTTTCATTTCTTAAGGAAATCATGTCAGTATAAGATTGGTTTGTATTATGTTCATGAATTAATACTTGGAAACTTTCTTTCTTTTTTGTCTTCTTAAACATTTTTCAAAATAAATTCTTGCCATTTAACTTAATGCCATATCTTTCTTTTTTGTTCAAGTCTTTTCCACGGACCTCAGCAGAGTTAACTCAGTTTGCTTCACACAGGTTCGGCACATTTCCCAAGAGCCTTGAAGAAGGTCCTGTAGCAATTAGATTGAATTATTAAAAATGGGTCTTCCTCACATGCTTCAGTACATTTCTCTTTAGACTTGCTAGTGGCAGGGTGGCCACAACTGTTGGAATGTTTCCAGTAAGTGAAGGGAAGACTGAGTGACATCATTGTTTCTCTCTAATGGAAACTCGGGGTCTAATTTCGACCAAGACTCAAAGTTGTTACTCAGTGGGACAGGACTGATTTCTGAGCAGGCTAAATGATCTCAGAAGAGTCTACTGCTTTCAATATAAGCTATACATCTCCCTAGTTGTGTTCTCTCCGCAATTCCATTTCCCCCCACTCCATCTATGCCCTCACAATACAGAAAAGACAAGAATGCTCTGTCACTCAGAAAAGTAGGCAAATGACTCTCACATCAGGTGGGAAAGATTCAAAGATAATTCAAGTAGACCATATCAAAGTAAACAGAGGATGTGGGAAGTGGTTTCTTGGAATAAAGCAGCCTTTCCCCACTATTTTTTGCCATTCAAATATGATCATATGACTTAAGTTTTGACCAAAGGGATTTGACCTCCAGATTTTTCTTAGTATGAGAGGAAAGTAAACTATTACCTTGTTAACTCACTGTTATTTTGGGGTTTTCTGATCATTGCAGCTGAACTTGATTTTAATAAATATAGGATGAGACTTTTGCGGAAAAATTCATACATAAAAGCTGCTGCCACAACATATCCTCAACAAATTATTGAACTTCATGAATGGAGAAAGAAATTTTCAATCATCCAATCAGGAAAACAACTATGTGAAAAAAAATCAAGTTTACTTTCTAATTCATAAGAACAATGTTGAATTTTTACAAAAAGGCCTAGGTCTACAAGTTAAGCTTGAAATAGTACAAGACCAAATGATTATAACAAGCTGAGTTATGTCTCCTATCCAAATCTTAGAAGAAGACATTCCAAAAAAATGGGGATAAACTTGGAGATAACTGTTCTGTGGGAGAATCTTGGGGAGAATTTCTAAAGAAAGAAAGAAAAAGAGAGAGAGGGAGGGAGGGTGGAAGGAAGGAAGGAAAGAAGGAAGAAAAAAACAGGAAGACCTGACAGTGAAATCTATCTAGAATCATGAATGGGAAAACCATGGTAAAAAGGACTGGTGAGGAACACTGGTGGTGTTTAAATATTACACTATAAAGAAATGGCATTGGAAGACATGATATTTTTAATCTTATGCATAATGAATGAGTAACAAAACTCCCAAAGTGAGAAAGGGGAAAGTGGGAGAAATCATAAAGTCTACTTGTTCCAGACTTCTATATCAAGTCTTGGTATATTGTTTGGACATCTTAAAGTCAATGTATGTAAGGCCAGATTTGTGGTCTTTTTCCCCATATGTGGGCCCTTTTCATTTTCCTTATCAGTGAATAATATCATTCATTCCCAAACTTGTCTGAAAGATTCCAGTGATCACTTTCCATAAGAGGCTTAGTGTTCTTGGTGCTCAATCTCAGGCACATGCATGCTTTTTCCTCTGTGTCTTTCTGTCTCTCACCTTACCCTGTTTCTCACTCAGATATGGACATGCAGGAAAGCAGCCTTTCACTTCTACTTCCTGGGACAGGATCATAGGGCCAGGACTCCTACAGATGCCTTCCTTGAGTGGATAGATTTAATTCAGGGATTAAATCTATGTCCCCAGTATAATTTTACCAAAATAGGCACTGTATCATACCTCATCTGTATTCTTGAGTAAATTCTCAACACTGTTCAGAAACAAGAGAGAGAGGCTTATAATTAATCTCTGCCCCCTCAAATCACATCATTATCTATTGTTTCTGCCTGTGTGGGTGAAGGACATTTTACCAACCCACTGTAACTGAAGACTTTGATAACCTTTCTGAATCATTTAAGTGTTTCTCTTGTATGGAGTACATGTGGGGTTTTGATTTGTGGTCCAACTGATATCGTTTCTTTCAATTAGTATTGTAGCCAATTTACACATGCACATAATATAACAAATATGTTTAGCTTTAGATTTTTTGTGTGTGATATGTTTCTATGCTCTTTAATCTTCATGTGGTGATTTTATTTACTATGTTTTGTGTATGCGTTCTGATAATTTTGAAGGTCTGTACATTTTCTCCTAGTAGGTTTGTAAAGGTAACTATAACTAATACTTTATATAATATAATTAGCATTTTTTTAATATATGAAATTTACTGTCAAATTGGTTTCCATACAACACCCAGTGCTCATCCCAAAAGGTGCCCTTCTCAATACCCATCACTCACCCTGCCCTCCCTCCCACCCCCCATCAGCCCTCAGTTTGTTCTCAGTTTTTAACAGTCTCTTATGCTTTGGCTCTCTCCCACTCTAACCTCTTTTTTTTTTTTTTCCCTTCCCCTCCCCCATGGGTTTCTGTTACGTTTCTCAGGATCCACATAAGAGTGAAACCATATGGTATCTGTCTTTCTCTGTATGGCTTATTTCACTTAGCATCACACTCTCCAGTTCCATCCACGTTGCTACAAAAGGCCATATTTCATTTTTTCTCATTGCCACGTAGTATTCCATTGTGTATATAAACCACAATTTCTTTATCCATTCATCAGTTGATGGACATTTAGGCTCTTTCCATAATTTGGCTATTGTTGAGAGTGCTGCTATAAACATTGGGGTACAAGTGCCCCTATGCATCAGTACTCCTGTATCCCTTGGGTAAATTCCTAGCAGTGCTATTGCTGGGTCATAGGGTAGGTCTATTTTTAATTTTCTGAGGAACCTCCACACTGCTTTCCAGAGCGGCTGCACCAATTTGCATTCCCACCAACAGTGCAAGAGGGTTCCTGTTTCTCCACATCCACTCCAGCATCTATAGTCTCCTGATTTCTTCATTTTGGCCACTCTGACTGGCGTGAGGTGGTATCTGAGTGTGGTTTTGATTTGTATTTCCCTGATAAGGAGTGACGTTGAACATCTTTTCATGTGCCTGTTGGCCATCCGGATGTCTTCTTTAGAGAAGTGTCTATTCATGTTTTCTGCCCATTTCTTCACTGGGTTATTTGTTTTTTGGGTGTGGAGTTTGATGAGCTCTTTATAGATTTTGGATACTAGCCCTTTGTCCGATGTGACATTTGCAAATATCTTTTCCCATTCCGTTGGTTGCCTTTTAGTTTTGTTGGTTGTTTCCTTTGCTGTGCAGAAGCTTTTTATCTTCATAAGGTCCCAGTAATTCACTTTTGCTTTTAATTCCCTTGCCTTTGGGGATGTGCCGAGTAAGAGATTGCTACGGCTGAGGTCAGAGAGGTCTTTTCCTGCTTTCTCCTCTAAGGTTTTGATGGTTTCCTGTCTCACATTCAGGTCCTTTATCCATTTTGAGTTTATTTTTGTGAATGGTGTGAGAAAGTGGTCTAGTTTCAACCTTCTGAATGTTGCTGTCCAGTTCTCCCAGCACCATTTGTTAACAAAGAGACTGTCTTTTTTCCATTGGATGTTCTTTCCTGCTTTGTCAAAGATGAGTTGGCCATACATTTGTGGGTCTAGTTCTGGGGTTTCTATTCTATTCCATTGGTCTATGTGTCTGTTTTTATGCCAATACCATGCTGTCTTGATGATGACAGCTTTGTAGTAGAGGCTAAAGTCTGGGATTGTGATGCCTCCTGCTTTGGTCTTCTTCTTCAAAATTACTTTGGCTATTTGGGGCCTTTTATGGTTCCATATGAATTTTAGGATTGCTTGTTCTAGTTTCGAGAAGAATGCTGGTGCAATTTTGATTGGGATTGCATTGAATGTGTAGATAGCTTTGGGTAGTATTGACATTTTGACAATATTTATTCTTCCAATCCATGAGCAGGGAATGTCTTTCCATTTCTTTATATCTTCTTCAATTACCTGCATAAGCTTTCTATAGTTTTCAGCATACAGATCTTGTACATCTTTGGTTAGATTTATTCCTAGGTATTTTATGCTTCTTGGTGCAATTGTGAATGGGATCAGTTTCTTTGTCTTTCTGTTGCTTCATTGTTAGTGTATAAGAATGCAACTGATTTCTGTACATTGATTTTGTATCCTGCAACTTTGCTGAATTCATGTATCAGTTCTAGCAGACTTTTGGTGGAGTCTATCGGATTTTCCATGTATAATATCATGTCATCTGCAAAAAGCGAAAGCTTGACTTCATCTTTGCCAATTTTGATGCCTTTGATTTCCTTTTGTTGTCTGATTGCTGATGCTAGAACTTCCAGCACTATATTAAACAACAGCGGTGAGAGTGGGCATCCCTGTCGTGTTCCTGATCTCAGGGAAAAAGCTCTCAGTTTTTCCCCGTTGAGGATGATGTTAGCTGTGGGCTTTTCATAAATGGCTTTTATGATCTTTAAGTATGTTCCTTCTATCCCGACTTTCTCCAGGGTTTTTATTAAGAAAGGGTGCTGGATTTTGTCAAAGGCCTTTTCTGCATCGATTGACAGGATCATATGGTTCTTCTCTTTTTTTTTTGTTAATGTGATGTATCACGTGGATCGATTTGCGAATGTTGAACCAGCCCTGCATCCCAGGAATGAATCCCACTTGATCATGGTGAATAATTCTTTTTATATGCTGTTGAATTCGATTTGCTAGTATCTTATTGAGAATTTTTGCATCCATATTCATCAGAGATATTGGCCTGTAGTTCTCTTTTTTTTACTGGGTCTCTGTCTGGTTTAGGAATCAAAGTAATGCTGCCTTCATAGAATGAGTCTGGAAGTTTTCCTTCCCTTTCTGTTTTTTGGAATAGCTTGAGAAGGATAGGTATTGTCTCTGCTTTAAACGTCTGGTAGAACTCCCCTGGGAAGCCATCTGGTCCTGGACTCTTATTTGTTGGGAGATTTTTGATAACTGATTCAATTTCTTCACTGGTTATGGGTCTGTTCAAGCTTTCTGTTTCCTCCTGATTGAGTTTTGGAAGAGTGTGGGTGTTTAGGAATTTGTCCATTTCTTCCAGGTTGTCCAATTTGTTGGCATATAATTTTTCATAGTATTCCCTGATAATTGTTTGTATCTCTGAGGGATTGGTTGTAATTATTCCATTTTCATTCATGACTTTATCTATTTGGGTCATCTCCCTTTTCTTTTTGAGAAGCCTGGCTAGAGGTTTGTCAATTTTGTTTATTTTTTCAAAAAACCAACTCTTGGTTTCGTTGATCTGCTCTACAGTTTTTTTACATTCTATATTGTTTATTTCTGCTCTGATCTTTATTATTTATCTTCTTCTGCTGGGTTTAGGCTGCCTTTGCTGTTCTGCTTCTATTTCCTTTAGGTGTGCTGTTAGATTTTGTATTTGGGATTTTTCTTGTTTCTTGAGATAGGCCTGGATGGCAATGTATTTTCCTCTCAGGACTGCCTTCGCTGTGTCCCAAAGCGTTTGGATTGTTGTATTTTCATTTTCATTTGTTTCCATATATTTTTTAATATCTTCTCTAATTGCCTGGTTGACCCACTCATTCGTTAGTAGGGTGTTCTTTAACCTCCATGCTTTTGGGGGTTTTCCAGACTTTTTCCTGTGGTTGATTTCAAGCTTCATAGCATTGTGGTCTGAAAGTATGCATGGTATAATTTCAATTCTTGTAAACTTATGAAGGGATGTTTTGTGACCCAGTATATGATCTATCTTGGAGAATGTTCCATGTGCACTCGAGAAGAAAGTATATTCTGTTGCTTTGGGATGCAGAGTTCTAAATATATCTGTCAAGTCCATCTGATCCAATGTATCATTCAGGGCCCTTGTTTCTTTATTGACTGTGTGTCTAGATGATCTATCCATTTCTGTAAGTGGGGTGTTAAAGTCCCCTGCAATGACCACATTCTTTTTTTTTTTTTTTTTTTTTTTTTTTTTTTATTTATTTATTTTTGGGACAGAGAGAGACAGAGCATGAACGGGGGAGGGGCAGAGAGAGAGGGAGACACAGAATGGGAAACAGGCTCCAGGCTCCGAGCCATCGGCCCAGAGCCTGATGCGGGGCTTCGAACTCACGGACCGCGAGATCGTGACCTGGCTGAAGTCGGATGCTTAACCGACTGCGCCACCCAGGCGCCCCTGACCACATTCTTATCAATAAGGTTGCTTATGTTTATGAGTAATTGTTTTATATATCTGGGGGCTCCAGTATTCGGCACATAGACATTTATAATTGTTAGCTCTTCCTGATGGATAGACCCTGTCATTATTATATAATGTCCTTCTTCATCTCTTGTTACAGCCTTTAATTTAAAGTCTAGTTTGTCTGATATAAGTATGGCTACTCCAGCTTTCTTTTGGCTTCCAGTAGCATGATAAATAGTTCTCCATCCCCTCACTCTCAATCTAAAGGTGTCCTCAGATCTCAAATGAGTCTCTTGTAGACAGCAAATAGATGGGTCTTGTTTTTTTATCCATTCTGATACCCTATGTCTTTTGGTTGGCGCATTTAATCCATTTACATTCAGTGTTATTATAGAAAGATACGGGTTTAGAGTCATTGTGATGTCTGTATGTTTTATGCTTGTAGTGATGTCTCTGGTACTTTGTCTCACAGGATCCCCCTTAGGATCTCTTGTAGGGCTGGTTTAGTGGTGACAAATTCCTTCAGTTTTTGTTTGTTTGGGAAGACCTTTATCTCTCCTTCTATTCTAAATGACAGACTTGCTGGATAAAGGATTCTCAGCTGCATATTTTTTCTGTTTAGCACACTGAAGATATCGTGCCAAGCCTTTCTGGCCTGCCAAGTTTCAAAGGAGAGATCAGTCACGAGTCTTATAGGTCTCCCTTTATATGTGAGGGCATGTTTATCCCTTGCTGCTTTCAGAATTTTCTCTTATCCTTGCATTTTGCCAGTTTCACTATGATATGTCGTGCAGAAGATCGATTCAAGTTACGTCTGAAGGGAGTTCTCTGTGCCTCTTGGATTTCAATGCCTTTTTCCTTCCCCAGTTCAGGGAAGTTCTCAGCTATAATTTCTTCAAGTACCCCTTCAGCACCTTTCCCTCTCTCTTCCTCCTCTGGGATACCAATTATGCGTATATATTTCTTTTTAGTGTATCACTTAGTTGTCTAATTTTCCCCTCATACTCCTGGATTTTTTTATCTCTCTTTTTCTCAGCTTCCTCTTTTTCCATAACTTTATCTTCTAGTTCACCTATTCTCTCCTCTGCCTCTTCAATCCGAGCTGTTGTGGTTTCCATTTTGTTTTGCATTTCGTTTAAAGCGCTTTTCAGCTCCTCGTGACTGTTCCTTAGTCCCTTGATCTCTGTGGCAAGAGATTCTCTGCTGTCCTGTATACTGTTTTCAAGCCCAGCGATTAATTTTATGACTATTATTCTAAATTCACTTTCTGTTATATTATTTAAATCCTTTTTGATCAGTTCATTAGCTGTTGTTATTTCCTGGAGATTCTTCTGAGGGGAATTCTTCCGTTTGGTCATTTTGGATAGTCCCTGGAGTGGTGAGGACCTGCAGGGCACTTCCCCTGTGCTGTGGTGTATAACTGGAGTTGGTGGGCGGGGCCGCAGTCCGACCTGATGTCTGCCCCCAGCCCACCGCTGGGGCCCCAGTCAGACTGGTGTGTGCCTTCTCTTCCCCTCTCCTAGGGGCGGGATTCACTGTGGGGTGGCGTGGCCCGTCTGGGCTACTTGCACACTTCCAGGCTTGTGGTGCTGGGGATCTGGCATATTAGCTAGGGTGGGTAGGCAAGGTGCAGAGGGGCAGGCTTAGCTCGCTTCTCCTTAGGTGATCCACTTCAGGAGGGGCCCTGTGGCAGCGGGAGGGAGTCAGATCCACTGCCGGAGGTTTGGCTCCGCAGAAGCACAGAGTTGGGTGTTTGCGCGGAGCGAGCAAGTTCCCTGGCAGGAACTGGTTCTCTTTGGGATTTTGGCTGGGGGATGGGCGGGGGAGATGGCGCTGGCGAGCAGCTTTGTTCCCCGCCAAGCTGAGCTCTGCCGTCCGGGGGCTCAGCAGCTCTCCCTCCCTTTGTCCTCCAGCCTTCCCGCTTTCTGAGCAGAGCTGTTAACTTATGACCTCCCAGATGCTAAGTCACGCTTGCTGTCGGAACACAGTCCGTCCGGCCCCTCCGCTTTTGCCAGCCAGACTCGGAGGTTCTGCTTGGCCGGCGAGCCGCCCTTCCGCCCCGGCTCCCTCCCGCCAGTCCCTGGAGCGCGCACCGCCTCGCCGCCCTTCCTACCCTCTTCCGTGGGCCTCTCGTCTGCGCTTGGCTCCGGAGACTCCGTTCTGCTAATCCTCTGGCAGTTTTCTGGGTTCTTTAGGCAGGTGTAGGTGGAATCTAAGTGATCAGCAGGATGCGCGGTGAGCCCAGCGTCCTCCTACGCTGCCATCTTCCCCCAACACCTATAATTAGCATTTTTTAAAAGTAATATCTATTAAGCAATAATAGCCTTACAAATTTTACTTTCTCTTCATTTTTCTGTTCTTAACCTCCTGCTTTTCATTGAACTTTGGTTTCAAAACATGAAGAAATGAGTATCTATATTCTATTTCCAACCATTTATTTGGTTATAGCATACCTACACTCTCAGTGTTTATGACTAAATCTAAAACTAAAGTTTATGACTAAATTTAACCATAATCCCCACATTTCTTGTACCTCAGTTGCATAATTAAATGAATTCAATGCCACTTGACTATAGACTTAGTTTGAATCTTCAGTAGGTTAATAATAATAATAATAATAATAATAAAGTACACAAAGGACCATGGGAGAATCTTCTTTAAGTTAGCATTGAGATACTTGAGTAGCTCCCTAAAAGTATTAAGGTAGCATTTTAATAACTGTCATAACACAACTAATATATTTTTTAATTCCCTCTACTCCTTTGTTTGGTTTGTGAATTGTTCAGTGTCTGTAGAAGAGAGGAGAGATGTTCATTACTAACATGCAGAATTCCAATAGAGAACATAAAATATGCAAAATGGTGGTTAAAATAATGGCTACAAGTTGTGGGATCAATGGCCTGATTTGAAG
Organism: Neofelis nebulosa; assembly: GCF_028018385.1. Classification (NCBI taxonomy): domain Eukaryota; kingdom Metazoa; phylum Chordata; class Mammalia; order Carnivora; family Felidae; genus Neofelis; species Neofelis nebulosa. The sequence goes on along the minus strand of NC_080790.1, from coordinate 17,392,469 downwards.
CCTAACTTTACTACCTACAGTTTGAGAAAAGTACTAATATTTCCTATAAAATGGAGATTAGAAATGAGACCACAAGTTAAATGAGCAGTATAAAAAAAAATAAAGCATGTAGAAAAATGTCATCACATAGTATGTACTCAACAAAGGCTGGCCATTATGGTATTATCCATCTTTTTAATGTTTGCTGGTCTGCTAGATGAAAAATGGTAGCAAGCTGTTGTTTGTATTTGCAGCTTCCAGATCAATAATAAATTAAACATCTTTTTAAAAACATGTTTATTATCCATTTGTATGCCTTCTATGAGTTGCTTGTTAATGCTCTTTGCCCATTTTTCTCCTGGGTTATTTGTCCTCTTCAGATAAATTTGTTGGAGGTTTTTTTTACATTAGACACAGTAACCTTTTCTGTGTGTTATATCTTTTTTTGTAAACTTTACTCTTAGCCTTGTTTATGCTTTTAATTTTTTTAGTAAAGTGATCTACATTTAGGAAAATTTACATCTTGATGAACTTTCATATCTGAACAAGGCTGTGTAGCTAGTACCTACATCACAGAAAAAAGAAAATAATCCAGCAGCCCAGAAACTTTCTTCTTGGTCCATCCTAGGCATTACCACATCCAAGTGTAATTATTATCTTCACTTCTGACAATGTAGATTAATGTGTTTAAGTGAATTGAATCATATGGAATTGAACTCTTTTGTGTCTGGCTTCTGTCACTTTAATTTAATTATGGCATCTCTCATTTTAGTTTAGTGTTTTTGATGTTTTAAATAATTTAATCTTTTAAACACTCAGTGAATAAAGAAAATACTTTTACACATGTTTGTAGAAAAGGAAAATCTAGTAAATTTTAGTATAATGTGATTTTTTTCAGTAATTTTATCTCCTAAACCAGTGTTTTTCATAAAAAAGAATGAATAGTCTTTTATTGGGATTCTAATTTTCAACAATATCTCATCTAATCTTCATTATGTAGTTTTTAAAGATTTCTATGGTCTGGTGCACCTGACCTTTGCATCCATATTATGTGCTACTCTCTGAAGCAGTCTATAAAGGCAGAACTGTCATTATCTTCCACACCTAAGGTCTCTTCGCATCTTTCATTCTGTTGGAATTGCCCTCTTAGTGCCCCTTTGCTATTCAAATCCACATTATCCCTGATAGCTAACTCTACAGTCACCATGTCTTCAGGCCAATGCATATTTATTGTGAAACTCTGGTGTTTCACAAAGGTCCTGAGGTTAAAATACATAAATAAATAAATAAGCAAGCAAGCAAGTTAGAAAGTCATTGTTATTAATGTGCTCACAATCTACAAAGAGAAACATTATTTAAATGCATAATTATAATCAAATAAGTTTGGAAATATGTGCAAGTTACAAAATTTGTATAAAGGAAAGAGTGGTTTACTTTGGATACATCAAAACACATTGCAGTTTTGAAATGAAAGCTTGACCGTCAGAGTGATATATGAGTGTTAGGAACAATGCCTACGAATTCCCAGACAGCGGGAAGGGTGTATTAAGAAGAGGGAACAGATTGTGTAAACCTACAGAGGACTGAAACATTCTAGCAGTTACAAGTGCAAGTCACTGCATCCTAATGGAGAAGACAGAAATCGGTCTCCATTTGGAAAGGAATCCACAAAGCACTGAGCAAGATTAGGCAAAGGGGCATTTATTAGGAGGTAAGGTTGAAGAGGTAGATTCTGCACATATCACGAAGGGACATGTCTCATAGAAAAAAAAAGGTATGAATTTTCTCCTATTGCTGGTGAGGGATATATAAGGGATGACTCTGCTTTAAGTAGATCACTTTGCACTTAGGGTAGGTGCAAAGTGACAGGGCTGAGGGGAATAGTTGTGCCACTAACAGAGTAGGGTGATACATCTGAAATCCTCTCTCACTAGAACCATCAGTGAACCATCATTGCTATCTTCCCCTGGTCTCCTGGTGGCCCAGGCCTGGGGGGTGCCATGATCTGCACTCTCTATTTGCATGCCTAGGTGATGGGTAACTTTTGAAAAAAACACCACCATGCCTGTAGTTGACAAACCAACCCATGTCCACTCCTGAAAGAGTCTCAGCATCACTCAGCAACCATTGTAGTTTTTTCTTCCTAGGAAGGATTGCTCTCATTTTTTGTAGTTACTATTTCAAAACTTAGATCTTCTCTTAAACCTGCTCTCCAACTACATAATTTTATTCTCAGCAAAGAAATTTGCCTTTATTTCTTGAAGAATATTGGAGACTTCATGAGCAACTTCTCTAAATTCTTCCTCTCTCCTATATTTATCTCCTTCCTCTGGAGGTCAGAGATATGATGTCCCTTTTCTTGAATGAAAAAGTCCTATCCAATTGTGTTTGTAACCCCATATCTCCGTATTTCCTTTAGGGGTTTTCCCCGCACTTACTCAGATTCTCTCTTAGAGCATAAATTCCACATCCCCATTTTACTCACATTAGCTTATATTATTGAAGACCACATTCTAAATTTAAACCTAGAAACACTGGGCTTGTGTGTCTTTGCTAGAGTAGCATTCCTGGAATGCTGGAAGGAAGGAAGGAAGAAACAATAAGCCACTTCTCTCAGTGGAAGTGACTTTATTCCATGTGTCCTTGGTTCCCAGTACTGCTGGATACTGCCATAGAAATAGACTCTTCAGTTCACATGCCATGCATGGTAAAAGTTCCATGTGAGGGAGGACCATGACTCATTTCTATGTTATCAGTTAAGCATTTCCCCATCACTGTGTCACAGCTAGATCTTGACTTTCAGCCCTACCACTTGGAGCCTAAGAATACAGATGGGATAACATTAAGTTATTCTACTCATTTACCCTTGTGGACAACTCTTTCTTTGCTGTGGGAATTCTTGGGTCAATTAACCCTTTTTTCTTCTCAAGCTGAACCTATTTACACTTGGTTTTTCCCTGATATCAAGTGCTAATGAATATTTCCTAGTTTTGTGTGTTTTTGGTAAACTGATCCAAATACGATTCCTGGAAACCTTTGCCTCATGTAGTGGTCGAGATTCTGAAAATACAAATATGAATAAGGCAACTTTCATGAATTTGTGGGTCTTACATTTGGAAGAGTGGGTGGGAGTGAGTAGCATGCAAAGAGACAATACACAATGTTTTAAGATAAATAAATGCATAAATGGGTTTTTTAAAAGGAGCTAGGGCTATGAAGGAGTATTTAAAATCACTTTGTTTTCTTCATTTCATACCACCTGAATGGAGTTTTCACACTTCTGTGCCTCCAGTCTTTGCATCTTTGTAGGTATGTTCTGCAGACCTCCGCACAGCTCATTTTTGCAGCCAAGGTTTTTCAGGATAATGTGATCATCTTTGACTTTGAGAAAATGTCTCTAAGATCATCCAGGTTCTGTGCTACAAACCGTCTTGTTTCTTTTCATATCAATTTGTCAATCTATGCTTCAAAATATTGAAACTCTCTTTCATTCCATTAAGCTAATTTGGGGTGAAAACCCTTTCACATGAGAGAAACTCCTTACCCAGTTCTTGGCATGAACTTTTGGTTTCCCACCTGTGCTTGGTATTAGTAGGAAGGACAGGACTGTGCCTTCCTGGCATCACAGTTCAGTGTTGAACAAGGTGTGTGATAGATGGGGCAAAGGCATTTTTTTAAGGGAAAGAACTTTACACTGTAAGAAAGCAGCATGAGAAACACTCACCTGGCTAATTTGGCAAATTCAGAAATCGGTCAAATCAATTAGGCGCAACACGAGGGCCAAATCTCTAGCTTGTTCAACTATAGTTTGTCTTCCTACCATCTGTGTTAGCCTTCTGTGTTATGGGAAAGATTTAAGTGGCTTCAGGAAGCTGTTTTTTCATCTTTTACTTTGCTAATAGCCAATCAAAGAGCTTTGGCAAAGAAGTGAGGATGATAACAATATGCTCAGAGTAGATTTCAGCCTTCTATCCAACATGAGCCAAGCCTACATAGTGGAAGAAGAAAACCTGTACACAGATAATATGTGGAGCTTTATATATTTTAGCCCCAAAACTGAAACATTAAACTAACACTTTATGGCCATTTATCTCTGGCCTTTAATGAGCCACTGCTGAGGCAGGTTTTGTCATTTCCACCAAAGGCTCACAATAGGCACTGAGTGATCAGCAAAGATTAATGACACAGAATGAGAAAATTTAGTGTTTAGCTACAGTGCCATATCCAGGCTTATATTCAGGAATAGGTGGAAATAAAACGTGGATCATAGGGAAGGCATATTTCACAAATACCAAGTATTCACTGGGCTTTTTTCCCCATGCACATGGTGAGCTCAGGCAAACCGCTTTCCAGGTAATGGCACAAAGCATGCTCTGAAGGAGTAAAATTTCTTCTTCCACTGTCAGAGCACTTATGTCACCTACTACTGAATGTTGACATTCATGCCTTTCTATACATGTGATGCTTAATTTTTATGTCAACTTAACTGAACCACAGGGTGCCTAGACATTTGGTGAAGGATTACTCTGGGTATGTCTGTGAAGGTGTTTCTGGATGAGGTTAATATTTGAACGTACATACTGAGTAAAGCAGATTGTTCTCCCAGTGTGGATGGGCCTCATCCAGTTAGTTGAAGGCCTGAATAGAACAGACATACAGCTGAACCTCCCACAAATAAGAGGAAATTCCCTCTGACTTATTGCCTTGAGCTGGGGCATCAATTCTTTCCTGTCTTTGAACATGAACTGAAACACTGATTCTTTCTGGGTCTCCAGGATGCTCAATCAATCAATCTCTCTCTCTTTCTCTCTCTCACTCTCTCACTCTCAACTATTGGATCTTTTTCTCTGGAGAGCCCTTACTAGTATAATAGTCATGTGGCTCTGTTCTAGGGCTGGTGTATGTATTTTGAAAGGAAGGATAATGGACATGAGGAGACTGAGGAACATTTCTGAGTTTTTATTTTATTTTTTTTTAATTTTTTTTCCAACGTTTTTTATTTATTTTTGGGACAGAGAGAGACAGAGCATGAACGGGGGAGGGGCAGAGAGAGAGGGAGACACAGAATCGGAAACAGGCTCCAGGCTCCGAGCCATCGGCCCAGAGCCTGACGCGGGGCTTGAACTCACGGACCGCCAGATCGTGACCTGGCTGAAGTCGGACGCTTAACCGACTGTGCCACCCAGGCGCCCCTACATTTCTGAGTTTTTAAAAGGCTCATCCTTTCCTCTGCTTCTTCTTTGGTTTTCCTCTTCCCTGACAAAGGGTTTTTGTTAATTTGCATTATGATCTCAGGGACATCTCTGTTTTCATCCATTTCCTCATTCCCACTTATTATAAAGCTAGAATTCTTTATTTAGTCATCAAGACTCTATAACTGGATTCCTGATATTGCCCCCAAATACCTAACATTACACACAGAGTAGTGGCTAGTGTACCCAGAAATAATCACAGCAGATTTCTGTATACCCAGAAGCCTCATTCTTTTTATCCACAAAAACAGTAAAATCCATCCAGAGATTTCAAAAAACAAACAATGATATGGAGGAGTATGACTCAGTACACACTGAAAAGGAAAGGAAGGAAGGTGGGAAGGCAGAAAGGGCGGCGGGCGGTGGGGTGGGATGGGGAGAAGAGTATGTTTGTTTACACAAGCCATTATATCTATGAGGTAATGTCACTGAGTTAAGTAAGAAATAGCATCTTATTTTCAGGAGTAAATGAGCCAGTGAAAGGTGGGAATTGTACACAATTAACTCCAAGCATAAAGTAATACTCTTAAGAAACTTCCTTAGCCAGTGTGCTTGCCAGTGAATCTAGATCATTCCTAGGTTTCATTAAGTGAAACATTCCAAACGTCAGCAAAGCTCTTCTTTTCTAATGCAAGTAGATGTCTGACTCAGACTGAAATAACTTTTATGCTGCATATTATTTCCAGTGATAAAGTCGACAATTCCAGAAAGCAGCAGGGCATTTGTTTACTAAAAAGAAGTGTAGGAAGAAGGGAGAATACTCGAGAAATAGTGCTTAGATTGTGTTCCCCTTTGTTCCATGTGTTTAGACATGATGACAAGACCCTAACAAGCAGTGGTGTCTCAGGAGCTTAGAATTCAGAACTAGTGTTCCTACATCACCCAGTGAGGACCACCAGAATCTATTATTAGCTATTCCCATAAACAAGGATCTGTGATTCAAAATAATTTATATTTATGAATAAAATTCACTGGGTAGACATTTTTACCCTAGTAGAGTTGTCTTTCCTAGTATACCTAAGTTTAATACCAAAGTATAATGTCTCAAGCACTAGACCAAGTACTTTATCAACTGTTTCTTATTCAGGCTTCACAATAAAAAGGAAAGATGAATGATATTTTCTCTGTTTTACAGATGAGAAAAATGAGGCTTAGAGAGTTAAAATGAATTACCCAAGGTTATCCAGCTGTCAAGCGGGAACATTAGAATTTAATTTCAAATTTGCCAGGATTTGGGACATGGTTCTGGACACCAAACCATGGATCCTGAACTCATACTCACATTGCAGTGGACACTAAGGAAGGGGTGAGGTTGTAGACAAATCAAGATGAAAAAACCCAGCTCTCTTTTCATTCAATCATTTATTCATCAATTTGTCCATTCATCATGTATATTTAGCCTCATTTTATACCAGTCATTGAGCAGGATGTCACAGCACATATATTAATCATAGTCCATGGCTTCAAATAACTCACAAATGTATCCTTTGAATTAGAAGCATTTTACTTTCATAGTTCTCTCCTCTTCCCCTCCTCAACTTCTTACTCCCAACCCTGTCCTTTGCTTGCTCACCTCCCTTGTCCCCTGATGCTTAATATCCAGGTGGAGTTCAAGCCCCAACATTTCTAGTAAACCTACCCTGAGTGCACCTACTCTCCTCAGATACTTAACACAAGTGCAGCCCAGTAATTAATTGCCCCCTAAATATTCTGTTTGGTTTTTCCAAGTGGACCGTAAGGTTATGGACAACAAGATCTATGTTAAGGCATTTCCCCTTATTTAAAAGCACAATACTGGACCCATAACAGCTGCTAAATAAATTCAGTATAATTTTCAGCGAGGTGTACTTCTTAAAATTCAGCCATACATTACTGGGGCCTCACTTAAGGTGCCTAGTCCTTTGTTTAAAATATTGAAGTTACCGGCGTCCTTCCAGTTACCTAGGTCCTTCCTTAACTCCTGGTAGATATTCAGTCTTCAGTCTTGTCTGACTTCTCCCAGTTCCAAGGAGCATGATTCCATTAATTTGCAACCACATTTGTTCTCCATAATAACAAGAATGAACTCTGAAATTCTACTGGAAAACAGGTAGCTGATTATCTAAATGGTTCTCATGCACAGCAATATAATTTTTCAACTGGGCTTTAAAAATTGCAAAACATGATACTCCACATACAAAACTGCTGATGTACATTTTTTGTAATTTTAATTTTGCCAAATGCACTGGGCCCAAATCTGGAAGAGAATTCCTCTTTTTCTATCAGCCAAGATTTTCTTTTCTTGCTAGCACTCTGGAAACTTGTATCTTGTTGAGATTTGATGGTGACCTCACAGGTACCTTATTAATAATAAACCAGAGGGGCTCAGCAGAGCTTGGGTTTGGTGTAATAAATCATACTGTAAGTAAGTGCCATGTTTGCAGTTTTGGAATTTAGAGGAATATAATAACCGAGATTGAGGGTCTGGCAGGTGGGAAGAGTGAGTAGGGGTGGGGACTGGTCTTTTATGGGTCTGACACATGCTTATGGTTATTAATTACTTTTGCATTTTACATTGCTAATTGTCAGTATTCTTTCCAGTTACAATGTAATTGAATTTTAAAAAATGAAGCCTCAAATATCAGGCCCAGATATTACATTGTGCCTCTTCCGAAGGAAGTATATACAGTTTAAGTTACCTGAAATGATGGATAATAAAGGTGACTAATGATATCCAAAATAGCAAATACACAGCATGAGAGATGCCAGAGGGTTATAAAGGAGAAATAAGATCTCAAAAAGTTAACATGCGGAATTTTGCTAGCCAGTGAACCAACATGCAATTGAGTTCTGTTTATCAAAAAAATTCTTTAAGTCACTAAGGAACATAACTGCTAGTGTAGATCCAAGTCCGTATGTTTTAAAAATACAGTCTATTTTCCATGCATTTTGTTCCCACACTGTGCCAGGTGATGAAAGTGACAGCATCTGTTAAAAGCATGTCATCAGCCATATGAACATTGCTATGAGGGCTACTTAGCATAGTTCAGTGTTTCCTAACAACTTGGATATGAACCTCTTGGACAGTCTAAGGAAAATGTGGAATTCTTATGCACATGCTTATAAGCACAGATACAGTAGAACTTGTCAACAAATTGGGGAGCACAGGTAGGGGATCCTTGTATGTCTGCTTTCATCCATCCCAGAATAGGAATGCCTGGTGCAGGGGTGAGCTATATGGTGACCCAGCAGCTATGTTATCACCCCAACGCAGTAATCTATTGTCATAATAATGACCCTTGGTTGCTATAAAAGATTAAACCATGTCTTTTGTCCTTTCTTAAGAAGGCAGGTAGATAGGTAATTCCTTTGTTGGTTAAAATTTTCAAATAAAGTGACTTTTCTTTAATTAAGCTCTATAGAGTAAACTTTGATGGTAAAAATGCTATTTATTACAATGACAGTTTACTCCTTGACAGTAATTGCTAAATAAGGACCTACTGTAACTCAAAAGACCACCTGTCCAGGGTTACCTTCTGCACATGGGAGGCTTAGAGCAAGGAGCTGTCCTGCCAATTCTACTACCTCCTCTCATGAAGTCAGAATCCCCTGCATGGTTTAGGCCTGTGCCCATTTCTGAGAAAGATTAAATTGCCCCCACAGTCTGCCATTCACATCTTGAAATATACATTTCCCCTATCCCCTTCCTCATCACACCCACTACCTGAGACTTCATCATCAAAGAGGAGTTTGGTTGGAGCCTGAATTTCACATAATCATAAATCTCTTTTTGTAAAGATGAGAAAACAGAGGCTCTAAGGAGGAAGGGTAGTGATTCTCCTAAATCTCCAGGAAGCATGATATTGGAAATGAAAGCCAATCCAGTGCTCTCAGACTCAAACCACTGGGAGTTCGGTTCCTTGGGATTTAGCAAACCTGTGGTAACTGCTTTCAGGCAGAAAGCAGCTTGAAAACAACATTATTGACCTCTGTTAGAGAAAAGCCTGCTCGCAGATCTAACAAAAGTTCATGTCTAATGGATGTGTTCTTCAGTGCCTCTCTGTAAGGCAAGATGCCTTTAACAGCATCTTTGAAATTATAGTACTTTGTTCTAGTTTCACAGTAAATGCTCCGATGGCTGTGTGGGCTCTCTTGGGTTTCTTCTTTCTTTGCTGTGCTGTGAAAACACACACTGCATATACATTGTTATTATCATTGTTGCTAAGAAGTAAGAGAGCATGAGTTTCTACCCCATCATCTGTGCAGAGCAGAGGCAGTGAATCCTACTGGAGCGTAATAACAATCTATAAGTAAACCAGTCATGGTAAAATCTATCAAAAATGTGGCAATTTACGAAAATATGTCCCTCAAGCACACCAAAGTTGTCATCAAAGTGAGTTAGCTGCCAATTAACTTCTACATCTTGCACAAAGGGCACAGAATTCTAGTGTAAAAATAAAACCAGTTAATGCATATCTACTGTCTATGAACAATAAATCAGAAACAAAAATGAACATACCACTTGGTGCTTTTTCAATGTATGTTACCATCTTATGGACTGCTGCTGTTCAGGCTTCTGATTTAGGAAGATTACTTTCAAAGAAGACAATAATAAAGATATTTTTGCCTAAAACTTTGAACTCCAAAGTTCAGCCACTGAGCACTTAATTGAGTGCCAAATATGTTCTAGGCATTGGCTCACAAAAAGCAGAATAGTTTGTTAAAAACGCTTAGCACTGCTATTCATTCCTATCACAGATTATAGTCAGTATATTTATATTTTCAGCAAATAATTTCATTTTCACATTGGGCATTCAGTTAATTCACTTTTGGCAAATTCACCTATACCCCAAATAGTAGTGTGTAGAGGGTAGAGGATGCTACATTTGTGGAAGAGAGAGAGAGAGAGAGAGAGAGAGAGAAGAGAAGAGAAGAGAGGAGAGGAGAGGAGAGGAGAGGAGAGGAGAGGAGAGGAGAGGAGAGGAGAGGAGAGGAGAGGAGAGGAGAGGTGAGAGAGAGGAGAGAAGAGAATGAAATGGTCAGGAAAGGAGATATTTATACTGGCCCTTGAGGGATACTTAGGTTTCTATCATTTCCAGCCAACCTATTAGTGTGTTCTTGTTCTGCTTCACTGATTCAGCTGAATTCTCTCAAAAACAAAGAAATAAACAAAAAATAACAACAACTATCTCTGTAACCTGCCTCCCAACCCTGAGCTTACTCACTCTGATGAGTTTCTGGAACACTTATCGTCTGTATCACAAAAGGTTGCACATCTTTCTAGCATTCCATTATCCCAGTATCATGGGGAGTCTCTTGAAGTTTTATGACAGACTCTAATACAAGACTTTCTCATCACACTTTGCTTGTAAGAAAAGTATGTAATTAGTCACTGAGGATACAGATTAATTTTCCTCTGTCCACATTCATCCACCCAGCTCTTAGGCAACCACTTATTCACTCATCTTGATGGTGACACCATGTTTGAAAGGCTCTTCCAGGAAATCCCTATGCACCCTGCACATCTACTACCCAGTTCACCATCAAACCTTCCGTGACTCTCTGTGTCTGTTAAAGTAGTCCTCTCACCTAAAATCTCATCACTCATCAGTTTTACTTCTTTTATGCTTTGATCATTTTCTTCAATCATGTAATTCAATAAATATGTATCGAGATGACTGCATTGTAGGTATAATTGTGGAAGCTTTGAAAAAACACTGAATTAAAAAACAGATCTTTGCCCTCCTTGAGTGTATAGTATATCGTGGGGAATGAGATGATAGACAAATAAGTAGCATATATTTTAATAAGTGCTCTGGAGAAGACTAAATTACAACACAGAGAAGGAGTGCTTGAGTCCTATGCAGTAGTAAAGAGGATGTAAAGAGCAGTAAAGGGGATGCTTCATGGAGTAGGGAATATTCAAGCAAAAATCTGAAGGAAGTATAATTAGACAAGCATTTATCAAGCAGCTGTTGTTTTACTACTCCCTAAGATTGTAAAATAAATATATGATAGGTAGATAGATAGATCAGTCTCTTGTCTCTATATTATTTCAATCCTACATTAGGCATTAAACAGCTTGAGACCTATTCATTATTTTTATTATTAGCATCCAATACAGAATCAGGTACTTAGTGCTTACGAAAAGAATGGATGAATAGTTGAAAGCATGAGCAAATGTATGCTGATCTACATTTTCTAAACTTTTTAGGTCTTAGTCCCCCTCCCAAAAAAATGTTATGGAGGATTCAGTAAAATAAATCCAATATTTCATGAGCTCTTCCATATTTACCAACCTCCTTTGGAGTTAGCCGTGACAGATGACTGTTTTTATCCAATAAAACACAAGCAGAAGTGAAATGTATCACTCCTAAGCCAACGCATTTAGGAGACAATGCATGACCCTCCAACATTCTCTTCCCTCTACTTTGGATATCTTGAAGGCTACATGTTGAAATGAGATTGTCAAAAACAGAATATCACGGGTAGGTGGATGGAGAAGAGTCTGATTAGCTTGCAGCAGATTTTATGAGAGAGAAATAAACTATTTTGCTAAGTCATTAAGATGCTATAAATTATTTGCTATCATAACATTGTCTAGTTTATTCTTATCAAATGAGTATAAGGATATCATTGTTTGGAATATGTAATCAATCTTTTAGACATCACTAAAAATATAGCAGAAATAGGACTAAGTGCACTAAAAGTTTTCAGTAATTATGTTGAGATACTTTGGTTATTTGGAAAGTCATAATATTGGTGTCACATCAGTTCTAGGAAGGTAAGAGGCTTTTCTGAAGATGCCCATGTGGTATCTGGAGACCCTTTAATAATAAGCACCCCCCCCCCCAAATAAGTTGCTTTAGTTGAGGCTTCAGTTGCTATTCCGTCCACCCTAAGTTGCATGGTAGAAAGGTCAAGAAATAGGCTTATTTAGGTTAATTTAAAATTCTGAAGTGCTCCCAGGGAAAAGAGTAGACATGAAGTGTAGAAACACTTATTGCCTTGGGAAGACTCATGTTGAGTATACATGCTGCAGCTGACAATTTATTCTCATAGTTTTCAACAGACTACCTTGCTGTCCTGTGAATTCCTTGATAGCGGGAACTTTAATCTGTTATTCCCCCACACTGAACATCACTGAACAAGAGAAGGGTCAATAAATTATTGATAACTGTATTTGGTTACCTAGTTCATCAGTTGGTTGCTTACTTGGGTAGTTGAAAAGCAATGAAATAAATAAAAGAAAGACACAAGACTAGTGAGAACACAAATGTATTTTTAGATTACTTAAGATCTCCAAGTCTGATGGGGCGCCTGGGTGGCGCAGTCGGTTAAGCGTCCGACTTCAGCCAGGTCACGATCTCGCGGTCCGTGAGTTTGAGCCCCACGTCAGGCTCTGGGCTGATGGCTCTGGGCTGATGGCTCGGAGCCTGGAGCCTGTTTTCCCGATTCTGTGTCTCCTTCTCTCACTGCCCCTCCCCCGTTCATGCTCTGTCTCTCTCTGTCCCAAAAATAAATAAAAAACGTTGAAAAAAATTTTTTAAAAATAAAAAAAATAAAAATAAAAAAAAAGATCTCCAAGTCTGAACCTGGAGTTCTCAAATACTAAATTAATTACTCATTTATCTTTCATTAGTCTAGATGTTGAAGACCAAAATATCAGTAAGTATGCTCATTTGAAAACAAACTAACTCTGGATGACTTAAGCAGAAAAGACAGGTGAATGGAAAGCTAGGATAAAGCCAAGAACATGTTCACATCACCTTCAGACACGATATGGTGAGGATACCAACACCAGACATCACACTGGGCGCTAAGCACTAACAGTTTACACCACCAATATTCCCAGCCCTGGACACTGGAAGGTACAGCCAGCATCACGTCACTGCTTCCCAGAAGGCTATTCTCTCTGTAAGCTCCTCCTCTCCAAGCATATTTAACATCTCTTATGTATTCTTTATAGTCAATCTTCTAAATACACCATTTGCTGCACTCATTTGTTCACCTCACCTTCATTTTGCAACCCCAAACAATTGGCTTCTTGCTTCATCACTTCACTGATGCTGCCCTTTGGCTGAGATGTCAGTGACTTTCTAATTAGTAAATGCAATGACCACTTTATCCAACTATATTCTGATAGATTTAATACTCTGGAACACTCCCTTTGTCATCAGCACCTATTTTCCTGCCGGTGCCTTAAAATGCCAGTATCTCAAGGGCTTAGTCTGCAACACACAGGCCCACTCACTATAAACTTCCCAGGGATCTCACCCACTCTTGAGATTTTAACTACTACTTACATGGTGATGGCACCAATCTCAATACTTCTAGCCTCGTCTTCTGAAATTCAGATTTACATATGAAATGCTGGTAAACATCTCTAATTGGATACATCATAGGAACTTTAAGATAATGTATCCTAAATTTAACTTACCATGAACTTCCAAATGTAATTTCATTTTTGTGCTCTTTGACTCCATGAATGATACCATTATTTACCCAGGTTCCCAACAAGAAACCTAGCAGCCATCCTTTTTCATCTTGCTTACCCCCAAAACTAAATCAGACAATCTCATGTACTTTAATGTTGTATTCTCTGAAGTTTGTTTGGTGAAAATGAATAACCTCTTAGTTCACCATAATTTTCAATAACTTGTGCAGTGGTTCTGCTAGGTGGGACATGTATTGCCAAATGGAGTGCCACCTGCTCTTCTTCTAAAGTGAAATCTTATTTAAAGAGGTAATATGGTTGAGCTCTTTGCCTCTGTGAAACTGATTTCTCTGTCCATAACTGCAGATTTGGTCTTGAAATTAGGTACTCCATGCTTATTAATTTACTGAAATAAGTTATACCTCTGGGATCATTTATTTATTTTATAAAACATATTTAAACATTTTGTTTGAGCATATACAATGGACAAGGCTGTATGCTTGACCATTGGGGAAATATATGACAGTCCCTGCTATCAAACAATTTACTGTCAGTAGAGCCAGGGACAGATATGTGTAAATATTTACACATGATGAAGGCCATAAAAGGGGTACAAACAAAATACTATGGGAATTCTGAGACAGGAAACTCACTGTCACATTAGGATCAGGGGAAGCATTTCTGTGAAAGTGTCACTTTAAGTGGGGTGTAGGAAGACAGTGCTGAGTGGCTTAGTGGGAAGTAGACAAGCTTGTATGGAATGGGCTTGACAAAGTTTGACTTGAACTTCAGCCCTTTCTAGGTCCATCAGCTAAGGGTTTTACAGTCCATCCCCACACAAGTTGTGTATTCCCAATAATATTGGTCATTCCTCCCCTACTCTCAGCTCCATCTACTCTCCCAGGAACCCACAAACCCTATTTACTATCTAACAAGTTAACGATCTCAACTGCCATGTGCTGTCATATACATATACCAAAATTTGGCATTTGTATCAATGCTAGAGAATTATAAAAATGATTTAGGTTTTAGTCCACTAGGATATTATTGTGGAGTTGTATAGAAAAGTGAAAAAGAAAGATGCATGGATTCCAGAAATGATCTGGATTTTTACACTGTTTTTCCAGGCACTCCTGCTTTTCTAGGACAAAGATGGGAGTGAGGATGGGAGAAGGCAATCTGAAACTGGCTTTGGCTAAGCTGTAGCTGGCTAACATGTCTTGTTAATATATCTATACATCTATTTATATATACCCACACATATGTACATACACATATATCCAATTTTAAATTTGCAAAATTATTTTTCTAGGTCAAAAATGTATTTATAGAAGCTATTATTTACAGGTTTATATATATATAGAGAGAGATCAGCACAAAACAAGAAAAAATGTCCTTAATTGGACTTTCATTGTAATTAGAAAATAGGCATTAAATATAAATATAATATGATATGATTTAGAATAACTTCAAATGGTAATACATTCTATAAGGAAAATTAATAAAGAAAGTTTATTTTAGATTGAGGAGGTTAGGAGAGACCCAGAGGTAACATATGGGAAGAGAAATGAATTGAGAGGTAGAAGGAACTATATGGAATGTGGAGACAAAGCATAGTAGACAAAAGAAAGAGCTAGTGAAAATGCCCCCAAACTGGAATAACCCTGATGTTTTGAGAAACAGCAAGAAAGCCAGTGGGGTTTAAAGAGAATAAATGAAGAGTAAAGAATATGAAGTCTAAGACATAGAAAAGGTCCAAATCAGGTGGGTCTTTGGAGGTCCACGGTCAGGAGTTTATCATTTATTTGGAGTATTACTGGAAGCCACAAGGGTCTTTTAGAAGACAGTAGTTAGGTTTCCATGAAGAAATGACTATACTGGCCATGGGAAGGAACAAAAATGGAGCAGAAAGAGAACTTTGGTGGCATTTGCCAGGATGTAATCTTAAACTCAGTCATTGTACAGGAAGGAAGATTTAGATAAATTTAGGCTACATTTTGAATGTAGTGTTGGAAATGAGGAGTGCGAGAAAAAAAAAAGTAATTTAAGGATGGCTCGCTATATATGACCTGAGCAACCAGGGCAATGATGTTATCCCTTAGTGATTTGGGGAACATGGAAGGATGCAGCAGGGATGCATAGAGTAGATTTCTGGGGGGGGGGGGGGGGGAGGGGTGGAATTTGAAACATCCTCATGTGGATGTCAGGTTCACAGCTGGAACTTGGGAAAAGGTAGGGGGAAATTTGAGAGTCATCAGAATATACATGGTATTTGAAGACAAGGATTGGATGAAATCATCTAGGGAGTGAGCATACAAAAAAAGTTCAAGGATTGGAATTTGAGACACTTGATCATAGAAGTTTAATCAAGCCTTCCAAACACTTTGCAATATGTGTACTGTACATTGTCATTTAACCTTGCCTCCCTCTTTTCTGTCTTCTGAACCCCAGGAGGCTGATGCCTACAGAATGCTTCAAACAGGCCCCATGGTTTTCTTGTTTTAGTTTAGTTTAGTTTAGTTTAGTTTCACCATTAGGTGGAATCAACAGGAAATTGGAAAGGAAAAAGAGGTTGGAGTATTTTATTTCTCTTGCTTCCTCAATACGAGAGTTCTTGGCTGTGATAAGTGGCTATTCAGAATTGGAGGTAACTAATTCCCATATATTTGCTATGATATTAACTAATCCCATTTAACTCCAAACTCACACATGAAAACATGTTAAAAAATGAAAGCATTTGTCTCTGCTTACAAGTTTGAGGGTAGCTGGGTGGTTCAGTCAGTTTATCATCTAACTCTTGATTTCTGCTCAGACCATGATCTCCTGGTTTGTGTATTCCAGCTCTGCATTCAGCCTGCTTGGGATTCTCTGTATCCCTCTCTCTCTCTGCCCCTCCCCCCAACACAGGCACATGTGCTCTCTGTTTCTCAAAAATAAATACACATAAAAATAAAGAAGTCGAAGGGAAGAAACAAGTATCAGCTTATTACTATCTTCCTCACTAGCTTAAACATTCTGTACCAGCTGCTTCTAAGTGTATTTGATGAATGAATGGATGTGTGTCTTTAGTATTTTCCAGAGACCCAGAATTAAGATTGCCAGGGTGAAAAAGCAAGTGGGAACAGAAACTAGAGTTAGGTTGGTTAGTTCCTGGGAAACTTGGAAAGAAAAGATGGAGACATAATATCTCTGTGAAAACATCTCATTAGCCTTCAGGAAGAAATAACTCAGGGCTGCAACATGGTCTATAGATCTTGACTTGGACTTTCACCTACCTCTAGACTCTTCAGTGTCTTATGGGAAAAGAGCAGTGGAAATTTGTATTTGTTTTATTTTGAATCCAGTTATCTGAAGAAAAAAAATCTAAAGCCATAGACTTGGATATTTTTCTGCTGCCTGTGCTCACATAATCCCCCTGCACCGTTTGTGCCATGCTCCATGGCAGGCCAAAGTGTTGGCTAAACTGACAAAATCAGTTAAAGAAAGAGGATGTCCAATATGAAGGGGTGGGCAGAGAGTCTCCCTCCTGTCCAGTCTCATGCATTTCTCCTTGTAATAGGCTGATGCAAACTTGACCAAGTGGGAAAGGTTGATAGACATTTATGTGTGCGTTTTACACTGGATCACATGCCAGAGTAGCCTTGCAGCTCCCTGATGTCCAGTGATAGTGATCAAGACCTTCTCCAGGAGTGCTGAAGTGACTGGGGTTCAAACCACTCAGCTGCAGGTTAGCACTAACAGACTCATGCTGATGGGCCCTGGCCTCCAGGTCAGAGGCTCTCCAAAGCAACACTGACTCCATTCCATTTCCTGACAGCTCCAAGGAGTCCCAGCTGTGCCTGTGATTGATTTCAACACGGCTTTCCAGCCACATTCATTTTGGCCAGAAGCTGATGTTCTTGTTCACCATCGTGTGTTAAATCCTCCGCACTAGAGAAGATGCTCTCTGTCTGAACGCAGGAAATAAGTTGAATTTTTGAATTGAAGTCATTTCACAAAATGGATTCTTAGGAGGACCATCTCTAAAATAATAAAAACAAGATATCTTGTTAGTTATAAGTTTGCCCCAGGCCAGTTTTCTGAGATGTTATTATTTAGCAAACAAACTAGTCCTTGGTAAAGTGAGTGAGATGGCGTTGATCTAAGTGTAAAATCTCTTTTTCCGTTTTATAGAAGCTATCACATAGCATCTGCAACAATCTGGCAGACTTTTGTTTGCGTGTAAAATATATCTGTATTGAATATTTAATTTTGCCGGTAAGCATTATCTTTTTGCTTATTTTTATGGTAAAGATGCAAGAGTAGGTTTTTTTAGCTTTATTGACATATAATCGACATATAAAATTGTAAGATATTTAAAATATGTACATCATAATGATTTGATATACATAAACATTATGAAAAAGTTTTCTCCCATCTAGTGAATTACATTTATCACCTCACATATTTACCTTTTTTTTTCAACGTTTTTTATTTTATTTTTTTTGGGACAGAGAGAGACAGAGCATGAACGGGGGAGGGGCAGAGAGAGAGGGAGACACAGAATCGGAAGCAGGCTCCAGGCTCCGAGCCATCAGCCCAGAGCCTGACGCGGGGCTCGAACTCACGGACCGTGAGATCGTGACCTGGCTGAAGTCGGACGCTTAACCGACTGCGCCACCCAGGCGCCCCATACCTTTTTTTTTAAAGAACATTTAAGTCCTAGCCTCTTAAAATGTCAATTATGCAATACAATGTTATCAACTATAGTCACCATGTTATATATTAGATCCTCTGACCTTATTCATTTTATAGCTGAAAGTTTGGAGCCTTTTACAAGCCTCTCCCTAATTCCCCTACCCCCCAGTCCCTAGCAACCAAGTGTCTGCTCCCTGTCTGGTCTGTTTCACCTAGCATGATGCCCTCAAGGTCCATCCATGTTGTTACAAACGGCAGGATTTCCTTCTTTCTTGTGACTGAATATTATTCCATTGTATGTATAACTTCTTTATCCATTCATCCAGTGATGGGCACTTAAGCAGTTTTCTTATTTTGGCTACTGTGATTAATGCTGGAATGAACATGGGGGTGCAGATATCTCTTTGATACTCTTGTTTTCATATCTTTTGGATGTATAACCAGAAGTGGGATTGATGGAGCATCTGGTAGTTGTTGTATCTTTAATTTTTTGAGGATTCTCTATACTGTTCTTCATAGTGGCTGTACATAGAATGTTATTTATTTTTAACTAAGTTTATATTTCAGCATTTCAAGGGAATCATCAAAACAGCTGCTTCCATTATGGCCTGGCAATGTGAGCATGGTCAAAGTACTTACTGTACTCATATATCAAAATTATTATACTAACAACATGTGTTACTTCCTGTAATTCACACTATTATGTGTATGCAATGAGATATTCATGGAAAGCACTTTAAAAATACTTTTTGCAAATATTAAATCTTTACATTAAAAAACTATTATTACATTAGCATTTTTAGATAAAACATTTGGCTACAAAATACCTAAGGGCTTCCTTTGCTCAATATACAGAACAGAGTAATATGTAAGTAGAGGCAGGTTAAAGGAATTTGACGTTGATGGACCAGAGAAAATAATAACTTAAGCATTTTTGGGGTGATTGGATAAAAGGAATCCAAATTCTTTTAAGAATCTAAGGTTCACTAAGAGTTGGACCACGGCGGGGCGGGGTTTGGGGAAAGGTTGGCAGGTCTCTTATCCCAGCCTCAGCATATCCATGAAGAGCTTTTGAGGCCAGCAAAGAAGGAAGCAGAGTTTTTTGCTTTATTTTGTTTTAAACTGGGGCTTTAATCTCTGACAAGGCTGATGACTTCTATATCGCCATTGTTATCCAACCAGATGGCAGTGGTCTTGAGGACAGGGGTCATTTTATCTCTTCTGAAGCAGAACAGTAGAGGGAACAAGCTAGGTGTTTGATAATGACCCCTCGATGGCTTCTCTTTCTTCATTTCAGTTCCATTTCTAAATAGAATGTAAAATGCCATCTGATGCCTAAACATAGCAACACTAAATATTTTTACAGATTCAGTACCATGGGTCTTGTGATATGAGGACCCATAAATTTCTCTAAAGATACATTCCCATGCAGGGCCGTGGCTCTGACCAGTTTTGATGTGCTCACATCAACACAGATCCCGTTCTCCAGCATCCGTGTTTATTAAAGATGGAAGAAATACCTCTTAGTGCTTGTACCCAAACCTAAAACTGCTGCTGCACTGCACAATAACTGTCTACTGTTCCTTATCCCTCTTCTTCTATTAATAATACATTAAACCTCAGTTACAAAAAAAAACTCAGAGAAAAAAGAAAAAGAAAAGATAATGATTTCTTGACAGATCTTGAATGAAAGGCTTTAGCACAGCTTTAACTGAGCTTGACACACCATTTTTTAATGTGCACATCCCTTCTATTTCCCAATCTCTTCATACTTAATTGAGAAGTCCCACTTAGGGATGAAGCAAAGAGTTTAATGAACCTCCTCCCTAAAATCATTAATTCAAAATATCTGATGTTGATTATGCATTTTCTGGTGATAAGTACTCTCCCTGGTGATGTCTGCATAGAAATGGGCTGAATAACCATGTTTTGTGAATAGAACCCACACTGTTCAAATTGGAATGTTTTATTAATCACAGTTCTTAAAAGATATTGAACATTGGAGGGGGTAGATCAGGAAATAAATAATACATACTCTTGAAATGGCCCTGAGATGAGTAGCTGTTCTCTTTATAAATATTACAAACCTCACATAATCCCTTAGGTAAAGACACAATATTCAACACACATAATGATAAACAACAAAAAAACCTAGCATTTTAATTTGAACCAGAGTAGCCCTGGTTGTGGTTTGCTCATTCTGTTAATACAATATTCCCGTAGGTCTTATTAACTAGGCTATTAGTAGCCCCAAATAATAGATGATTACCCTGAGATACAACAATCGACCGACATAGGAATACATTTGGTCACTGTCAGTGATTAAATGATATGAAGAAGAAGAGATAATCCATATGCAGGGAAGGTGAGGGTATCATTTTCTTATCATGTCTACTACCAAATTTACGTTGGACATATATGTTTTTATAGCTTCTTTAATCATTTACCTATAAAAACAGAACCTGGGTGTTGCTGAAATTTGGAAAATATTTTTGATTGTATTTATTCTTTAGTAAGAATTATTATGGCATGCATTAGCACTGTGAAACTAATTGCTCTAATTTGCAACTGCTATCGGGACAAACTAACACAGAATATTCTGTTTTCTACAACTGTCATTGATAATTTTTTTAAAGAAGAAATAAAAAGAAAAGGAGTTTTCAAGTAGCCATCATTTTCTCTTGGACCAGAATGACTCATGTTCCTTTTTCCCTGACTTTGGCTCCAGCGACTGAGATCAAGGATTGTACTGGGGTACCTCAAGTCCCTGGAACCTCTTCTTCCCAGCAGTTCTTACATTTCTGGCTTCTATTTTCAACTGATCTCCCATGATCTTTATAGCTAATTATCTGTTGACATATTTCAAGCTTGTCCTTTCAAGTAGAATGAGGGTGTCAGCTATGTCTAATCTCTGTATGACCAATATTTGAGCTTGGGATAATGTCTTTGTACAATGTCTCTACATGTACAATAGTATAATAGTACATTCACAAAAAAGACAAGCTGGTTGGCTGTTATTTGAATGACAAATCAATTTAAGGATAAGCAAGGGTTTTTTGGGGTTTTTTCCTCTGAAAAATTAGGAAAAAAAGCATTTCTGCTTATATTATGTTTAGGTAGAAATGATGTATCATATTTGCAATTCCTGATCTTATTCAGATTGCAATAATAGCAGATAGCCCTTCAAGTTTCTCTTATAGAGAATTATACTTATGAGAAGATTCTGTGCTATTTTACTAAAAATTTTTGAGGACCTACTATGGTCAAGTCATTGAGGACGCAAAAACAAGTAATATAAGGCACTGTCCTCAAGGTACACTTTGGAGAATACAGAGAAAGATATATGATGGAAATAAAATAGATATCATACAACGAAAAGAATTTTAAATAAACACACAATAGACATGCTATTGTCTGAAATTTGTGGTTGTTACACACCTGTTGAACTCAGATGATCCTTTAGTATGATATATATATATATATATATATATATATATATATATATATATATATATATATTTATGTCTCAATTCCCAGCAAGTCCTACAAAGAAAATCATATTATCAGACATTTATCCAAAAAAGGATACTCTCTAGAAATTTCTCTTCTGCTATTCTTTTTTGTAGTTTTACAAGCTAATAACTGGCTCATATAGTCAACTCCTATGGTAAGATTAACAGATTTATATCTGTATTTTTCTTCTCATTGTGTGACTGGTACCTCAGTGGGAATAACACACGGAGGTCAAGAGACAGATGTTCTCTTACAAATTGCTCAGCTTGTTCAAAAGGAACAAGGTGTTTGGCAAGGGAAAAAGTCAATTTAATAATAATTTATTTAATAATACTCTGAATATTTTATCTCCAAATGCTTTATTTTCAAATAAATTGAGAGTTATACAAAAGTAAAAATATCATAAATTGAATGAGTGACTGGATAAATACTCTCTGTTGTATGTAAGAGTCAACAACAGCAGACATGAAATAATTATAAAAATGAAATGAACTTTGATTAATTTGCCGCCAAATTTGCATATCTGTCTTGCTTTTTTATTGGGGCAGGGGAAAGAGGATTGCATGTTGGAAATGTGGCGTTGTAAATGCAGTTACAATAGTATGGCAAACATCACAAATCAGAGTGCTTTTTTTCTGAAACTGGTCACTGTTTGATCTTTGGTAAGGTTAGCATCTCCAAGCACTTCATACTGATTTCTGTGTTTGAGTTGGTTGAAATCCTTCTCCCATCCCATATGCATGTGAGCATGCATCCCATCCCATTCCATATGGATGTTTGCTCATCCCATAGGGTGAGCAAACCCTTCCCAGGAGCTAAGATAGAAGAACTAGATAGAGAAACTCTGCCCAGAGAGTGGCAGAAGCCTCTAGAAGGTACTGTGTTTCACAGTGAATTAAAATGCATCGCGGTAACTGCCAAACTAGCAAATCCCTACATGATTTGCTCTTTTATAGAGTGAATGCTCCCTGGGAATGAGAAAACTTATCCTCAAATCTTTTGTTAAACTCTTCTTGGGTTGTGCTTAAAGACTAGGATCTGGTGTCTGTTCTTGAGTTTTCTGGGTTTATGCGTTGTGCTGAAAACGTAGGAGATCCAGGCAAGCCACTCTCCTCCCTCTGCATTAGAACACATTACTTTTTGTAGACCCTAGTAACATGCAAACCCTCTCCCACTGCCTCATGAAGCCCTTAACATTTTCAAGAAAAGTTTTCATTGGAGCCCCGACAATGAGGAAGTCAAGGAATGGAATCCTGAATTTGTGCTGATTCGTGAATTCAAATGTCCAAAGCACTTCAAATAAATCTAAATCTTTGCTGACAACTGCATGCAACCATCACCGTGATCTTGCGCAAGTTACCAAACCTCCCTGTGCCTCAGTTTACTCATATGCAAAATGGTGCCAGTGGTGTACCAAGCTCAGAGGAGTGTACGGTAAGGGCCAAGAACATGCCCTGACAAGTATCAAGCATCCCATATGTCTAAGGCATGCTTCTCATACTGCTTCTGGAGGCAGCTGTCTGGAGTCTATTGGAAATCCACTGTATCACTACAGGAATGGGGACTGAGAAAGCTCTGCATCCTTGGATTCCTGATTCTGGAGCTTGACAAACACTTTCCTACCCTTCCTTCAGTAAAGGGCATCATTCTCATCTCAAGTCATGTAATGAGGAGTAGTGAACCTGTCTTCTCCAGGCCACGCTGTTCTTCTCTCCCTTGTTCCTCAGTGCAGGTGCCCCCACAGCTCACCACATCACTTCTTACTGGGTCCTTGTGCTTCTTCCCTGTTGTCCCACCTAGACTGGAGGACTCACCAGTCCTTGGTGTTTTAGTAACTTGAAATTCTTTAACGTTATAGTTCACACATGCAGAGTAGATTGCGGCTTGTTAAGCCAGTATCTGGTAGGAAATACATTTGTGTGTGTGAAGGGTGCTGTGGGGGGCATATTACTCTTCTTACCAGTGTGGGTACCAGAATTCAATGGTAATTGCACGTTGTACCTTCCTTGCCCTAAAACCTATATTTAGCAATCCCTGAAGGGTCTCTCAGAGCTGTACATAAAGGCAATAAAGATTAAGTAACAATGGCTAAACCCAGTTTATGGAAATAACTCTATGTAGTTTTCTAACTTAGCATAATTATGTAGTTAGCAAACTATAAATTGATGTTGGAAGTGTGCAGAGATGTTTCTTTCATTGTTAAAGCACTGCAGAGGCTTTCAAACTACTTTATTCTATTCTGTTTTAATATATTATTTATTTTTTTACCTGCATGCCTCTTTCTTCTAACAAAATCTTATGCTGAGAACCAAGTACATAAACAAGAGAGAGAGAGAGAGGGAGGAATGAGTGTGTGAGGAAGAGTGAGTGGTGGAGAGCTGCTGTCTCTAAACAGAGAGCATGAGTGGCAGTCCTAAGACCTCCTCAGTCATGGGCACTGTCCATGGATATTTAGGGAGCAGTGGAACCGACCAGCTTTAAAGAGAATGAGCTGTGGGATGGGACAAGTCTTGGTTCTGTCACATGCATGCAAGAAAATTATCAAATGATTAAGTCACAGGAATAAAAGCACAGCATAAGAAATGACTGATGATGACTGTGATAGCATTGTGTGGTGAAAGATGGTAGCTACCTTTATGGCGAGCCTAGAATAACCAAAAACTTGTGGGTAACTATGTTGTGCACCTGAAATGAATGTAACATTGTGTGTCAAATATAATAAACAAGTTAGAAAAAATTATGGAAAAGTCTTTTGATATCTATGAGCTACAAGATAAAGATAGTAATAGTTAATATATTACCCTCAAGAGTTGTAAGAACCAACCAATATGTGGTGTGGGATATAGCGTGTCCTTCTACAAGGTATATACATACTATTATTCTTTTCTGTGCTGGAAACCTTGTTCTAGCCCGTGTTGAAATGGCTGCTTCCTTCCACAAATGATTGCATAGGCCCTAGTGGAGAAAACAGAAAGAGATCCGTCACCACTTACACCTGATGCTCATTGTTCCTAATGCTCCACCTGCTTTACCACAGCAAGTCCACAAAGTACCGGCTGAGAGATCTACAAAGCAAAGGTTTGCCCCCTGGTTGGTGTTCACTGCTCTGGCATCAGTCTCATCTCCTGAAGGTGTTGCCAAACTAGTGCTACACATACGTACCTTTGCTCAGTCATCTTTTTTTTTGTAAGTCACTCTCAGATTTCCTTGCCCTTGAAAATACTCCTTAGTTGATGATGAAAGTAAACTCCAAATGCACCTCAATATAAGAGAAACCTTTCACTACCCAAGCAAAGGTAGGCATATGGCTTTTCAGTACTGCTTGTGACTGGACTTCCACAGAAGATTTGCCTAAATTGGCTAACAATCATTATTGATATGACCTAATGATCCAGGTAGCCCAGGGACTCCTGGCTATGCTGGAAGATTCCCAGGCAGGTCAGAGTTCTGCATTCATCATCATTGGTGTCTCTAGCATCCACCTGCCCTGCTGATTTCAGAAAGTGAGTAAACAGTGTGCCTTAGCTGTGCCAAACAGGAATCAGGCCAGGGTTTCTTGCATTTGAGGGTGTCATTACACTGGATGATGCATCTCTTTCAATAGCCACATGCAGTTCTCTCCTGGGTACACACAGCCAGTTAGAAGGACCTTAATGACTTCTGGCATAAGGTTATATACAGAATACTGGAAATGCAGTCACTGCTATGATATGGACTACATCATTATTTGATAATGTTCATTAGTAGTTCTTATGATCACTATTGTAGAGTATATGGGTCCTGAGCAGGGCACACAGCAAAGGTCACTTAGGACTTAAGAATGGATGAACCATTTTAATATGACTCTCAAGTGTGCATTGTCTGTAATTAGAAATGCTTCGGGTGAGGTTCCCTTCCCACTTTCTCAGGTTTTTAGCTGGGAGGGAATTTGGGTGGTCTACAAATTGCATCTGCCCTCTTTCCTATTTTCTTATAAATTCCTAAATGGAGGTTTTGCACCTTTGGACTTGTTGGTAACCTTGGGATTCTGCCAGGGAGAAAAGAGAGGGATTAGCTTAGAGTTCTCCCCTGGCAACCAGGACTGGTTTGCAGAGATGCAAGGGTGGGCAGAAAGTCATTCTGGGCTCCACAGTCCATCCTATTTCCACTGGGCCTTTCTTTTCTGACTGCAATTTTCACCTCACCCAGGTGTGAAACCTTTCCTAGGGGAAGGAAGGTGGAAGCTCTTCTATCAGCAGCAGGTTGAAGTTACTGTCCTCCTTGTTACTGAGGAAGTAGGTCTGTGGCGTGGCCTCTACTTTTGCTCAGACACTTGAACTATTCATACTCTATTAGACATGTATGAAGGAAGGAAATTGGACTTTCTCAGGTTGTAGATGTATCAGCGGGGATGTACGACTGAAAATTAATTCCCTGACACAGACTGATGAAGACAGCAGTTTCCTGAAATACTGAGATTCATTTTATATTTTTATAACACATAATCTCAATGCCACATATTTTCCCTAGTTCGAAGTGCTATTGATATTTTGACAAGGGGACCCGGAATATTCTATTTTCATACGCACACACATACACAAAACCACCTTTCTTGTTAATTACTCAAAATGTCAAGAGATTGGTCAGTGTGTCTAGTAATGAAAATACTTTAATGAAATCTATGGATCTTTTAATGAACACAGAATGTCACTTATAAAGCGCTAGATGAACTAATGCCTTGTTAGATATAGAGTTTAGTTACAACTGAAATCTAAAAACTAAAAGTCCCTTTTCTTAGTATTTTTATTTATTTCTAAAATCTACTTTTCTACATGTGATTTTTTTGTCCCTCATATAGTAATAGTGAAAAGCATCACTAATCAGTCAAGATTCTTTCATGATGGATGTCATTCTTAAGCCAACCTTGCTAATTTTTAAATGTGATCTTATTTCGTTTTCATTTTTACTCTTACTTATTATGCTAAAGTTTTATAAGAAATCTCTGGTCATTAAATTTTACATGTGACTGTTATCCATGGCTCCTAGAGTAAGTCCCTTTAGTTTCCTGATCCCTTGTCCACTTGAAAGAAAGTAGCATATGCTTTATTTCACATGGTTGTTTTGATGAACAAATTGCTGATGTATTTTACAGAACTTCAAAATCTATGAAATATTATACAAATTTGTAAGACTACTGCTATTTCTGTGTTATTATACTAACCCATATCGTGCTTTGTAGCAGAAACAATAATCTAATCAAGATGATTAAAATCTATACCAGGGAATAGCATCCAAAGGATGCTCAATATATTGACTGAAAGGTAAGACTGAAGGATTTAATGAAAGATGTCAGGATTCTCTCGACTGTGCATCAAAGCCAAATAATTGGGATCTTTCTATGATACAAATATTTGACATTAGAGGGATTTTTAGGAACCAAGATCTATGTTGGAGATAAAAGGCAGAAACAAAGAATCAACAAGACACAAGGCTTACAGACATTCCCCAAAATGCATCCAAGAACAAATTCTCATCAGCTCTAGCAACAACCCATGGCAGACCTGAATTCAGAGATAAAAAGCAATAGTTCTTTAAAATACTGAGTAATATTGGTAATGTGACGCTTGTGATCACCTATCAGCCAGATCTCTGCATCTCTCTGGGTTTCAAACAAATTACTTTGCAGAAGGAGTCTTGAAAGGAGTTTGAGCAGACCAGACAATCTTACTACAAACATATGAAGCAGCTCATTGTCCTCCCAGTAATGGCTTCTCAGAACTGATTTTAGGGTGTGTGTGTGTGTGTGTGTGTGTGTGTTCATGCATGCATGGTTGTTTCCTTCTAAAAACCAGAGACATTATAACTATAGGCTAGTGTTTCTGAATGCAGTTCTCTCTACAACTCAATTCATTTTGTTTAAGATAAAATATGGAATATCAATTAAAGAACCCTGTAGTTATTGGAATAATGACAGGTTACTTACATTGTGCTTGTTGGTGGATAGAATCAGGAGAGAAAATGTGACTAAATGAAGCACCAATGATAAAGAAGGTAGGAAGTAACTGATACCATTCTGACTTATAGTGTGTTATTTCTGGTTTGGAAGGATCACTGGGAGAACCACTAGGAAAAGGCAGGGGATGGTTGCAGTGGAATCCAGAGAAAAAGGTCATCTTTGGGATATTTTCATATACTAAGGTACTTACTCGTTTGTTAGAATATGGAAACTTGCAGTGCAATGGCCACTGAAGGCTTTCAGAGTTCACAACCTGTCAAGCTTCAGTGTGCGTGCCAGTTGGGATTGGGGGTTCATTCTCCCTCACTGTACTACAGGAAGGAGCCATTTAGAAGTTCCAAAAGCAATCTCCTGCATTGTGGCAACTCTTTGATTGTTGTTCTTTTTCTCTGTTTAATCTGTTATTATGAAAATAGATATAAAAATATAGTAATAGTTTCATATATATCCAAACATGAATTAAACTTTCTTGAATCTGTCTATCTCTGTTTTGTGCTAGGCATATGGCATGTACTCAGAGATGTATGCTACAGTAACAGTATAAGAATAAATTCCACATCTTGAGCTTGAGGAATTAATATTTTGTTGAAATGTATGCATATATGGTAAAAAAAAAAGGGGGGGATGCTACAGTATCTATTACAGATATAGTGCATTGTAAAGT
Organism: Neofelis nebulosa; assembly: GCF_028018385.1. NCBI lineage: Eukaryota > Metazoa > Chordata > Mammalia > Carnivora > Felidae > Neofelis > Neofelis nebulosa. Next base: position 17,363,973 of record NC_080790.1, on the reverse strand, counting down.
ACCTAATAGCTAGTAGGGCTTAGAGTCAGGTACCTGATAAGGCAGACTCCAATTCAGTAAATGTGTATCAAATACCTCTCTCATCTCTTTGTAAACACTTAGGACATCAAGATGAGTCCATCACAGCCCTTGTTTTCTACTTGCCTGTAAATCTTTAAAAGAGGCTTGGGTAAACAAGAAAAAAAATAATAAAAGTATACTTAGTAGGTGGGCTATTATTTTTTTTATATGGGGGAATTAGAAATTAATTTTACTCCAGAAACAGCCTGCCTGCAACATTTAACCCTAGTGCCATTGCTTTCATAAATCAAAGGTCCAAATTGCCCAGGATTTCACAAACTGAAAGTTGGGAAAGACATGGACTGGGTCAGCCTGATCTGATAACCAACTTGATTTTCTCTCCAATGTTCTCAGTCATTTTGAAATCTCATTCCCGTGGGTTGAGACATTCTGGAATGCTTTTTCTGTCCATTATTACTCTAAAGACCTTTTGTTCATAGAGGGCAAGAATTGGAAAGTACAAGTTTGGAAATCTCACTGTAATGGAAACCAAGACCTACTATTCCTCTTCATTTTCCTCTACTTGACATGCCAACAAAGTATTATTAAGCACTATTTCTCAGAAAAGTGAGAAATCATGCTTGGATTGTATATCAGGAGAGACTTCACAAAGTAGTTAGAATTTGAAAAGAAATCTAAATACAGATTAAGATTTTCATGGGAGACAGAGTAGAGAAGATATTTCACTTGCAGAGAATATGAGTGGAGATACAAAGATAAACTACTGTGAACCATGATAGGGACGTGTGTAATTACATTTTGTGGGAACTTAACCGTATATTGATGAAAAAAATGAAGTAAATTCTTGAATGTAGGTGTCAACCACATTTTGCACAGTTTTAAATGTTAAGATGTGTGTAAAATCCAATAGACATATTGGGGGAGTCATAGAGGTTTTGCTGGAGATAGTTATGTGGTTGAAGTTTATCTTCACCAAATTAGTATGGCTGTCATATGTGAATTATCTAGAATAAGGCAAGTAGGTGTTAGAGAAACCAATTAATGAGCTATTAAAAATGCCAAAGCAAAATATAATAAAAGCCTAATTAATTAGATGGCAGTGGGTAGGGAGAGGAGTGGGTAAATGAGATGAATATTATGAAGGTAGAATTCTGTATGACTTGGCATATAGATTTAGAGTGAGTGGCTGTAATGAATGTAAAGAAAAATTGATGGGTAAATGAATATGACTCCAGGAATTGGTTGTTTAGGAATAAGAGAGGGCCATTATTGGAAAGTAGATAAGCAGGAGGAGAAGCTAGTTGAATGATGGATGCATAGCCACATGGAGGGCTAGAAGTCTTAGAAGTAGGAGTGTATTATTTGTAAAGCCATATTTTAGAATGATCAATTTGGTGAGAGTGAGAGAGGATGGATTGAAATGGGTAAGTGCTTTGAATGGTAGTTGGTTTGTCATTATCAAAAGCTTCAAGAGGATAGGGGCACCTGGGTGGCTCAGTCAGTTAAGCATCCGACTTCGGCTCAAGTCATGATCTCACAGTTGATGGGTTTGAGCCCCAGCATTTGGGCTCTGTGCTGACAGCTTGGAGCCTGGAGCTTGCTTTGGTTTCTGTATCGCCTGCCCTCTCTAACCCCTTCCCCACTCACGCTCTGTCTCTTTCTCTCAAATATAAATAAATACTAAAAAAAAATTAAAAAAAAATAAAAAAGAAGCTTAAAAAAGACCATCACAAAATGGCAGGATATATAGTTAGGAAATAGTGGGTCATCACAATAAACAAAGATGATTTGTGATTATGTAACTAAATAGACTTTATGTCTAGCAATCGGTTATGTATTCCCATTGATTTTTAAGAAGAATTTACAGAATTTACAGGGGCACAGAACCTACATAATTTTCATATAGAAGTCAGTTTTCACACACACACACACACACACACACACAAAAGCAGTCCTTACTAATCCTTCTGGAAGGCAAACACATATCCACAGGAGAAGAGGGGAGAACTCCATGTATTTTCAGTGAGGGCCCCCCCCTCCATACTTAAAGGATAAAGACAAGAAAGACACATATTGATAAAGAAATTTTAATAACTGGAAGGAAAGGATAACACTTTTCAGCTTACAGAACTTGAGTACAATTACCTGACATCTATTTTTTAAGAAAGAGAAGGAAATTTAATTGAATGCACAGTTAGACATCTATCAAAATGAATTTTCTTTAAAAACCTCATATAACAATATCCCATTTCTCTCTCAGCATAATGATTTCTTACCAACAAAGCCTGTCAGTGTTTCCTAGAAGCAACATTGAAGTGACTTCTTGCTGGAAATTCAGCAAATGAACTTTTTCTGCTCCCAGAATCTCTGTCCTCATTAGGCTAGTTAGAAATTCGCCCGGGGCTCCCAGCCCTTCTTGTCTCTGACGGATGCTAAGTGTAGAGGAGCTAATGGACACTTTAACTGTTAGGGGGCTTTCGATTCAATCCCTTGCAACCTGGCAGCTCATTCTAAGTCTTTTCAGAGGAGCTGCAATCATATGCTCAAATATGATAGTTAAATATGGGCTAGAAGGGAAATAGCACCCCCCAACCCCTGCCCATGACCAGAGATACTTGTGGAAAACAGGAAGTAATTCCTGAAGTTTTCCAAATGGCTGGGAAGCTCACCCATTCAAGGGGTCCCTGACATTAGATGTCCCTGTAGCAATTTGCTCCTTGTAAGGAGAAAAGGGGGAAGGAAGATCTTTCTGTAGTGCCAGCTATGTTGATACAGCCTCCTCCTATGGGCTAAGGTCAGATATTTCTTCTTCAAAATGTCATCTAATAGCAATTGTTAATAGAATAAAATAGCCTGAAAATAGTTTGAATTTCAAATAAAGGAAAGCTGACAAGCACCTTGTGAACATGAACCATGCTTCCAGGTAAATGTGTATTATCTGAGAATAAGTGTAATTAGCAGTGTTCCCAGCTACATTAACGTTCTCTGATCCCTACCCCCACCCTTCTTGCCCCAATATCTGCACAAATACATTGTTCTCTGATTGTGTCCCCTGTTTCTGCATTTAGCTGGAAGGTTTTTAAGTGATTGTTTCTTTTCTTCCACTTCTCAGTTCGCCCCCGACAGACCTGGCACTGAAGCTCTGATTTTACAATTCTTGATTGCATTCTTAATCTACAGGTTAAATTTGGTTTGGGGAACATTGTCTTGATGTTTCAGATGGTTTAGATTCAATAATCCACAAATGTCTAGACATTCAAATGAGGTCAGGAAAAAAAATCTATTCTTTGAAATTTATTTAGCAATTTCAGACATCGATTTGGGGAATGTGTCTTCCATAGGCAACTGAAAGAGAAATCTGTACTGGTTCTAAATATGAATCAAAGTGGCAAGACCCAGACTGTCTTATCTTTCTAAATGTGAGCTTTTTGAAATCTGTAAAGATGCTCCTGTGAATTTGGCTGGTGCTGAAGTGTCAAGGCACAATTTATCCAAAATGACTGCCATTGCTGGAAGTCAAGAGCTGAATGTAAAGAGGCACTGGCTTGCCAAGGCACTGGAGTTCAAAATTCAATATTGATGGGATTGTTTTCTCCAGAATGTTACCTCATGATTTCTTCAAGCCTATTGACTATTTTTCTCTTGGAAAAAATATGATATATCTTGTATGGTGGCCACAGAACTTAATGGTACAAGATCCAGCTCATGTGTCTCCCAGAAGTGTGTAAAGACCAAAGGCTTTTGAATCTGTGGCAATCTATATGCTGCTGCTCTGGCAATAGCATGTCTCATTGTTAACTCTGATGGCATGACCTAACATAATATGACACATACTAGAAGAAGTAATATGACAAATGGATCATGCAGGCAATGCTACACATGAAAAATATGACATCTTATCTGAAACCAACCCTGCTTTTAGCAAAGATACTACCTCAAAGGGCACATCACTTTTGTCCACATCCTTCAAGCTTTTTGATAATATGAGACCCATGTGAAGACCACACTGGATATGGGCACAGAAGTAAGCAATCTCCAGAAAGTGACAAAAGTCAATCTTTGAGAGCTGACATGCTCTAGCAATCAGTCAGAGGAGGTGTAATTAGGCAGTGAGCATAAAGAGGGGTGTCTCTCTCCTACACTACCAGGTCTCTAGAACTGAGATCTACAACTAAGAAATAAAGTTATTCTTCAAGAAGATAGTTGGGATGAATGCTGTTGAGAAAGCATTAATCTGTTCCCCTAAGATTTCATTGCAGAGTTTGACAACTTGGTCCTAGTTCATGTCCTCATTCAATTGATATAATTTGTGTATATATTATATGCATCAGCCAAGGTCCAGTAAGGAAGATAGAAACCACTCTCAGAATTTCAAACAGAAGAAAATTTAGTATATAAATATATTTACAAAGTGTTGGAAAGAGTTATAGGGAAATACAGAAAATGGTGGTAATACTCTGAGATCAGAAAGTAGAGAAAGCCGCTCTCCCCCTCCTCCCAGGGCTAGAAAAAGAAAAGTGAGAAAGTAGAATTAATTCCTTACACTAACCCCCAGATGCTATTGGAGCCCACATTTTCCCTTTATCTGGTACTTCTTTTGGTAGGACCCAACCCCAGAATCCATCTGATAGAGGAGTCCAACAAATGTCTTTCTAGTCTTCCAACCCCAAAATACAGAGCATAGGACATTTGTCAGGGGTGGCAGGGGAAGCAGGATTTAGTACAAGAAGACAATATTTGCTATATTATGTTTTAGTTATTGTAATGAAAGGTGAAAGAGGCAAGGAGATGTATACATACATAAAACAAATTGTGAATGTACTATAGGCAAGTAACAGGTAAATGTGCATTTATCCTTAGCTATCTTCGTACATCGGGGCTGGACAGTAATACCTGATAGGCGTTTTCATTAGTGGGATACAGAGGATGCAACATTATTGAAAGATATGACATGCTTAGCTACAGTGCACATCAAATGCTTTAATATGGCTTATACTTTAATCCTATTTGCCAAAGGTTTGCAAATCATTTTAGCACTATAGTTCTCAAAGTTTGGAATGGATTCCAAATAGTGAGTTAGAACTTATGTTCTGTTATTTACTGTCTTGTCAACTGAAGCCCAATAAATATTGGATATTCAACTTAAAGATTGACCTTAATACCCATGGAAGAGATACACATATTTAATATTTTACTACAAATCTTGTAGAACACCACATTTTTCTTTTTGGAGCAGCAAAAAAATGTAGGAAAAAATTATAGAAAATTAAAAATTTACATTTAACTCTCAAAGAATTTCCTACAGTAAGCTTTTTATTTTTATTTTTTAATTAATTTTTATTTTTTTACATGGCACAGAAATGCCTAATTATATTGATTATCAATGGGAAATGAGGTGTTCCACTTAGCTGGTTTCTTCACATAAGCAAACACTAACTTTTTAATTTATTTTTAATCATTGGAATATTTTTAGAGTTTATTGTTTTCCTGCATACAAAATTAATATCTGACAGAGGAGCTGGATCAAGATTATAAACTTAGGTCATTTTTCTGCTTCCATTCCCACTGAAAGGTAATGGAAGTGACAGAAATACCATTAAGAAAGAATACTTCTGTATAAACACTAAAAAGTAAGAAAGGATTCAAAGCATAAACCTTCTTCACTTCAAAGTGCAAGGTAGGATTATCTTCATTCTGAAGATACACACTTTTTTTTTTCCTTTAGAGCAGTGCTACAATTTTAAGTATTTTGTCAATGATCAAACAGCATGTAAAGTTGTGCATCCAGGATTTAATCCAAGTCTGTTTGTTACTAAAGGCCATGTTCTTTATTTATTTATATTTTTAAATTTATTATCGTAGCTTAAATCATCAAGAAGGTGTGATTTAAACTAGGGCTTAAAAAGTGGAAAGAATTTTAACACTCAGAACGACAGGGGTAGGAATACTAAAAGGTGAGAGAGAAGTTGGAAAACAATTCAGAATCAAGAAATCACATACCATTTGGGATACATCTATTTTCCCTGGAACATATGTGGATCAAAAGTGGCAAATAAGGCAGTTAGAGTGAAGACACTGCACCCCAAGCTATTATACCCCAAACTGATGGAAGTAGACATGATTCTGTAGGAGTTAAGTGTCATTAAAGCTGACACATCTTTGTAATCTAGTATGTTTGGAGTGGAAGAGATTATAAAAGTAATAAGGCATATTAAGAGAATTTGTTGATTGAGGTGAGTTGTATGCAGAATAAAATCAAGCTTCATTTAGGGGAATTGTTGAAGAAGTAGTTAAATACAACACTAAGATTTATATATTGCTGACTTAAGTAATACTCATATTACTTATATTATCATGTTAATCGGAGAAGTAAGTATACTCTTATTTTAGAGTAAAATGATAAGTTTAGTTTTGGATATGTTGAGAATGAGGAGATTACAGTTACCCAGGAGATGATGTCCAATAGACATTTTGGAATTAGATCTATCAGATAGCTGAGGGCTGGATTTTGGAGTATTCTATAGAGAAGTAGTCATGTATTCAGTACATAGTAATTGCTCAGAAATTAATGAAACTGAATTGAATTGCATTGGACTGAAATTAATTGAACAAGATCATCAAGTACACCAGAGAAAAAGTAGTCAAATAATTAGCAGGAAACCAAGGTAGTTAACTTGCTGTGTTACAGAACCTTAGGGGGAGTAATAAAGTATTACATGGGGGTAACGCAGGGTAAATGCTAGAAAGAAGACTGGAAATGGGGCCATAGTTCAAGGACTTTGGGAATATGTGAGTGATTTTGCATTAAAACACATGTATACTGAATTTCTACTACAGTAAACACAACAGACAAAATAGTGAGATGCTTTTACATGGATGTAGGAGCTTCCTGTTTACAAGGCAGGCAACTCGACTGGGTGCTTAGTACTGAAGTGAATCCAGTGTTTGGTCCGTGGAGGTGGAACGCATTTGTCTATGGGAGGTGGAACAAGTGCAAGAGTAGAAAAGTAAAAGTGTCTTAAGAGAAGACAACAATTTTGCCTTTCTCCCAGACATTCCTATTCTAGTAACATCTGATCTTTGTCATCAATTTCTGATGAATTACGAGAGCATAAAATTACACTCTTCCTTTGTTAGACTGTAAGCTCTGTGAGGTCAGAGACTGTGTCTGCCTTGTTCATGCTGCTTCCTCAGCACCTACAACAGAACCTGGCACAAGGGTTGCTCAATAAAACATTTTTCAAAAAAAAAATGAACTGCTAGATGGATGGAAGGATGAATGCAAGAATAGTTCCCTGACCATTGTTCACAATGTGAATACTGCTTTACATCACCCAGTTTCTTTTTTTTTTAGTTGTATTTACCATTGACATATTTCTCCTATTATTTCAATTCTTATTTTGAAAATAAAAAAAAGATAGTAAAGTACTCAGCAGCTCTCCTGTTTGAAATCTGCCACATTGTATCTCTCAACCTTGTGTCCTTGATTTGTTCCTTCAACATCACAGCAGCAGCCAAGGTACCTTAAAAATACAATAAAAGATAGTTAGATTCTTTGGAAAGATAGAAAATGCAATTTTCTTCACTTTCTCAAAATGATATAGCTTTTGAAAATGTTAGACTTTTGACCAACTTCTGAATTCAGAACTAAAGAGTTGCCTTTCAATTACTTCCCACATGAACATAATGTGATTTGATATTGTCACCTGGTTTGGATAAATGGGAAGTTATTTGCAGTTAGTCTGAGAGGTACTGAAGGACTCTTTTTGGAGAGTTGATCAGATTTTGCTAGACATTGAAGTCCTTGGGGTCCCTGCAACCACCCAAGTACATCAAATTATTTGAGAGAGATGAGAAAACTTGTTTTGATTAAGCTGGGGCCATTCCCTGACTGTCTAAGTCTTCAGACAAGTTAGGACCTAATGCACACTGCACATGTCTCCTTCTGAAATGTTCTCCACCTTAGTTTTTATATAAGCATGAAAGTACAGTACTAAAATACATGAAGAAATCTGTGGATTCTGTAGATACATGAATGGTGTGACATAAATCTCAGGAAGGCATCTTATTTAATAATTTCCCAGTTGATTTCTGCTATTGTGTGAGGCTGGCCTCTTCATTTGTATCAAAATCAGTCGGGAAGACTTCTGAGATGACCGCATGAGAAACTAGTACTCCTGCAGATTGGACCAAAGAGGCCATAGCGCTACAGGCCAGATTATACATTTACAGAGTGATGTGCTTTAAAGTTAGATTGTAGGGGCGCCTGGGTGGCGCAGTCGGTTGAGCGTCCGACTTCAGCCAGGTCACGATCTCGCGGTCCGTGAGTTCGAGCCCCGCGTCAGGCTCTGGGCTGATGGCTCGGAGCCTGGAGCCTGTTTCCGATTCTGTGTCTCCCTCTCTCTCTGCCCCTCCCCCGTTCATGCTCTGTCTCTCTCTCTCTCTCAAAAATAAATAAACGTTGGGGCGCCTGGGGGGCGCCGTCGGTTAAGCGTCCGACTTCAGCCAGGTCACGATCTCGCGGTTCGCGAGTTCGAGCCCCGCGTCGGGCTCTGGGCTGACGGCTCGGAGCCTGGAGCCTGTTTCCGGTTCTGTGTCTCCCTCTCTCTCTGCCCCTCCCCCGTTCATGCTCTGTCTCTCTCTGTCCCAAAAATAAATAAAAAACGTTGAAAAAAAATTTTTTTTAAAAATAAAAAAAAAATAAAGTTAGATTGTAAATGCATGACTAAATTTGTATACTTAGCATCTAAATTAGTTGTTAATAGGCTTCATGTGAGAAGGGACCTTGAGCCTACCCTTGGGGACTTTTGTCTAGGAAAGTCAGATAGTCCTGTATCTAGGGAAGTATATGGTAAAGAAAGGCCAGAGAATATGATATATCCTGACATATCAATTTTTGTTTCCATTTCCATGCATTGGAGAAAGGAGAGAAAGATTTGTACAGTAAGCATGTGAGTGTGGAAGGCCAGGTGTATTTTAGATCAACAGAGGAATGGCCACGGTACTCTAGTGAAAGAAACAGCATTGAGGCTGAGATCTAAGAAGGGTCTCAGAGATGGGAGAGGCAGTGAAGCCACGTCTAGCAGGAGTGTCCAGGAGAAGGAGAGGCATCTGGGTATGTCCATATTCAAGGAATTTTCTGTTTATTTTTTAAGATATGAATGGTTTTCTGCTAAGTGAAAATGCCTGGGCTTGATCTCTACACATTCAGAAGCTACTTGATGTCCTTGATATGGAAGAGCATTATGATAAAAGTAATGTTTGAAATTAAGTCTGCATTACTTATTGTTGACAGCTAACGTTTTTTAAGCATATAACTCATGCCAGGCACTATTCCTTTATATTTATGAATTAATGTAAACCTTAGAACAATTTGATGAGATTGCTACCATTAGCTTTATTTTACAGAGGAGTAAACTAAGAATCAGAAAAGGTAAATAATTCGCCCAGGACTACACAGGGAATAAAAGGCAGGTGCTATGAACCAAGCCTGGACACTTGTACTCCAGAGTCTGCTAAATCATTCTGCTGTACTTTCAGTCTGTTCAGTATCTGTCAAAGACTTTTAAATAACAGTGAAGTTTTTACAACAAAATAACTCTTAATAGTTTCATATTATTGTTTGTTAGGAATATATAAAGTTATTCATTCACTCAGTTCTCTTCTTTGGTCAACAGTTACAACTGTTTTCCATTTTTGAAAAATGCTATGATAAACAAAGCTGCATGAATTTTTATCTTTGAAAGCACACCTCCAGGAACACTCAGTTTTTAGCAATGAAATGACTGGATCAAAGGACATGCATATTTTTAAGGATTTTGACATATGCTATCATGAATCACTCTCCAGAATGCTTGTCCCAAATTGCATTGCACCATCAGAGTCTGAGATGATCAATATTCCTAAACCCTCAGCAGAAGTGATCATCTTTTATCTTTGATAATAGCAATATACCTCACTGTGTTTCATTTTGAATTTTTTATTGCTAATCAAAAAGTTGAATATTTTCATTTTTAGTATTAATTATACCTCCTTTTTTTATGAATTAGGTGATCCCATTGTTGATTAATTGCAATGTTTTATAGAGTATGATTATCCCTAGAGATTTAATTTTATATCTTATATTTTTTTTATTTTTTTTTTAAATTTTAATGTTTATTTATTTTTGAGAGAGAGAGACACATCATGAGTGAGGGAGGGGCAGAGAGAGCGAGACACAGAATCCAAAGCAGCCTCCAGGCTCTGAGCTGTCAGCACAGAGCCCGACGCAGGGCTCGGACTCACGAACTGTGAGATCATGACCTGAGCTGAAGTCAGACGCCCAACCGACTGAGCCACCCAGGTGCTCCATAATGTTTATTTATTTTTGAGAGACAGAGAGACAGAGCAAGAGCAGGGGAAGGGCAGAGAGAAGGAGACACGGAATCTGAAGCAGACTGCAGGCTCTGAGCTGTCAGCACACAGCCTGATGTGGGCCTCAACCCCATGGACCGCGAGATCATGACCTGAGCTAAAGTCGGATGCTTAACTGACTGAGCCACCCAGGTGCCCCAAATTTTATAATTTTTCGATGTAAAAAAGCTTTTTAAAAATTTACACAAACACATCAATATTTTTCTTTAAAGTCTCAGTCAGCACTTGTTTGGATAGTTGGAAAATCTTTCCCTAATGTCAGTATTATATAAATGTTTGCTCTCATTTTGTATCTTTCTTTATGGTGGTGTTTTTTTTTAAAGTATCTGATTTATTTGGATGAATGAGATGAAGTAGGTGTCTTGCTTTTTGTTTTTTCTCAAATAATTAGCACTTGTCCCGCTTATCAAGTGACTTTTTAGCCACTAGTCATTATGATCATAATTTTTATTCATATTATTAACCTGAATTATTGCATTATTAACATATATTAATATATTGATTAATGTTGAAACATACAAACGTCATTAATTTAGATGCTAATATGAATCAGCTCTTTTCCTTGAGATATTTATCTTAATTATCATGGTGCTTTTGTTTGGCTACTAGAAAATACGTTGTTTCTAATTACACAAATAATGCAGATTTATTGCAGAAACAAATCAAACACACAGTAGAAGAAAAAAACAGGTAATAATTGCTATTAAGTTTTTAGGTTAGATCCTTCCATCTCTGTTGGCTCTTGTTTTTGATATGCAGTTTTTAAGATACTCTACATCTTGATTTATAATCTATTTTTAAATTCAATCATAGCAGAATTTTTTTCTCTACCTAGATATATATCTTATAACATCAAGTATAATGGCTATATAGTTTGGCACACACACAAATGTGCTGCAGTTTATTCAACCAATCACAGATTTGTTTTCTTAAATTTAGTCATTTTCCAAGGTTGTTTTTACAAACAATGATATAGCCTTCCTATATCTACATCTTTGGGGAAAGATCTGCTTGATTGTAAGAAGATAAAGCATAGCTTTTCATGGGAGTTCTAACATTCTTCTCCTTCATTCTGCATAACATATCTCAACCAAAGTCCTTTTCCTAAAGCATTGTTTTCAACACAGGAATAATTTCTTTTCAGTGAGGTGCCTACATTGGAAGTACACTGCTTTTGAGATCCCATTTACATCCAAGACTGTGTAAACCTCCCACAGAGGAGGCTCTGTCCTGCCTGTGCCACTCTGGATCTGTTTACCTTCAGATTTGTCTCTCAGCTTCCCTGCCTCCCCCCCAATTTTCTTTACCTGGAAGCCTGGACTGCTGGAGCTAAGGATGTCTTTGCTGTCCCTTGCCCCCATTACTCTGAGGAAGGAGGAGGATCTTCCAGCACTATTTTTTCCAACTGCCCCCTAAGCTTTTGGATACTCAAGTGCTCCATGAAGGGACATAGGGATATGTTGGCAAGGTGATGGATTCCTGTTTGGTGCTTTGCCATTTGGGGACTCTACACTGCCACACCATGTTGGCTCACACATGGTCAATTCACAGTTTGATGGATATTTTATTGGTCTACCCCTTTTTTCTTCTAATTGGGTAAATTTGACATGTAACACTATATAAATTTAAGTTGTACATGGTGTCATTTTTATATTTTTATATGTTGTAATATGGTTGCCATTGTAATGATATTTATCACATGTACTAATAATATAATACTGTCTATGTTCAATAAGCTGTACATTAAATCTCAATGGCTATTTGAGCACTTTAAATAAATTTTTACTCTTAGACACAATCAATCTTATCCTACTACCCACCATCCCCACCACTTAACTGTTTTTTTTCCACGTTTAATTTTTTTAAGATTCCGCATTAAGTGATATATATTACTGTCTTCTCTGTCTAGCTTATCTCATTTAACGTAATGTGATCAAGTTCCATCAATGTTGATGCAAATGGCAGGGTATCCTCCTTTCTCCTGACTTTATAATATTCCATTGTGTGTATATATCATATCTCTTTTATTCATTACCCATTGATGGGCATTTGGGCTGCTTCCATATCTATTGTGAATAATGCTGCAGTAAACATGGGTGTTCATATATCATATCTCATCAAATTCCTGTTTTTTTTTTTCCTTGACTATATTCCCAAAAATATAATTGTTGGGTTGCATCATAGGTCAATTTTTAATTTTTGGGAGGAACTCATCCTATTGTTTTCCATAGTAGTTGGACTAATTTACATTCCCACCAAGGCTATTTAAGGGCTCCCTTTTTACTACATCCTTGCCAGCACTTGTTGACTTGTCTCGTCTTCTTGATGATAGCCTTTTTTTTAAGTAAGCTCAATGCCCAACATAAGGCTGGTCTTGAACTCCTGACTCTAAGATCAGGAGTTGCATACTCTACCGACTGAGTCAGCCAGGTGCCCCTTGATGGTAGCCATTCTAATAGATATGAGTTGATAACTCATTGTGGTGTTTATTTGCATTTCTCTAATGATTAATGATGTTTAGCGTCTTCTCATGACCCTGTTGGCCATTTTTATGTCCTGGTTTATATTTTCTTAGAAGATACCTCCCCCTCCTGCATTGGCAAAGAGGAGAGAAATGGCCTCTTCTTTCTTATAAGGAGAAATCCACTCTATTGTTAAGTTCATTTTAGTTTCTTTGTGTCCTCAACCCTCAAATGTTTTTCAAAAACTATGATATTATATCTTCTCAAGCTTATTTTGGTGTTTTCTTGGAGTTCTATTGTCTCTTGTAATTTTCTACATCAGAACCTAGCGTAGGACTCCTCATGTTTTTGATCTCCGGATATAGATATAGATGTAGATACAGATATGTATGTCTATCTATCTTTTGTCACTTTTTTAAGAACATTTTTTAAAGTTATTTTTGACAGAGAGAGACAGAGCATGAGTGGGGGAGGGGCAGAGAGAGGGAGACATAGAATCTGAAGCAGGCTTCAGGCTCTGAGCTGTCAACACAAAGCCGAATGTGGTGCTCAAACTCATGGACCACAAGATCATGACACGAGCCAAAGTTGGATGCTCACCTGACTGAGCCACCCAGGCGCCCCTCTTTTGTCACGTTTTAAAAATAAGGAAACTTTCCTAGAATACTCCTCAGCAGATACTTCCTCAGAACTCAGTGGCCAGAATTGCACTGTGTGCCCAATCCTAACTAATTATGGGCAAGAAGATGAAATTACTGTTAAGATTACCAAGATTAAGACTTTGGGACATTAAAGGCTGACTTCTGATCCTGTAAAAAGAAAAAGAAAAAAGGTGCAAATTTCTATTAAGAGTAAGGCAGGGGAGTGACTTTGGGTAGATGACAAATAGTGTATGTGGTATAGATACAAAGATTGGAGATAAGAGTGAGAGAACGGGTCCCAAACTATTATGGACCACACATCCTGGGAAATGGGAAAATAGATTGTTATTGAGAGAAATATGAAAAGAACAAAAAGATGTCAGTCTTGACAGAAAGATGATAGCTTTGGTTTGGCACAAGTTGGTCAGAGATGGGATTTTCAAAAGGAATTGCAGGCACATAGTTAGAAAATTTGAAGCACACAACAGCACAGTACATATTGACTCTTGAAAACTTCTTTATAGATATGTTTGTCAATGCCATGGAAGTAAGATTACTGAGAATGACACTGGAAAAGAACAAAGCCTGAGCATTAAGAATCATCCCTAATTAAGACTACAAAGACTGAATAAATGAAGAAGGTACAGGTGGAAACAGAATAGATATTATTTTTAAAAAGCCAATGTCCCTCCCTTGCAAACACAGACTATAAGACTCATCAATGAATTATTAACATCATCCATCGTTTTTCTTCTCTATAAGCAAATATTTTAAAAATTTTAGCTGTTCCATCTAGGGGCTGTACATCATTTATTTAATCATTCCTCTGTTTTGGGATATTTACTTATCTACAGTTATGTTTTTTTACATCTTCTCCTTTAATCTAGTTCCAGTTTTCCACCTCAGAGTCTGAACCAAGAGGCATATAGTCCCGGAGCAAGAAAATAAAGATGTTTTTTGCAATACAGTTGGCTTGAAAACAATGATTAATATAAGGAAAACCTGCTTGAAATTCCTCTGGTATATGATGAAATAAGGTTGACCTACTGAGACCATATATTCTCTCAGTTCAGAGTGATACATTTACTCTCACAAAAGCTTAACCGCAAGGTTGCATTCAGGAAGAAGGAGAATGTGATGTAAAGAAAGTAAAAATAAAATCCTATCCTCCTTGTCTTGAAGTATTGTGCAAAGAAAAGAAGGCAATGGAAGAAAAAAATAGTTGATCAGATGCGTTCTCCAATATTCCTTATAGGTTTAAACCCAGAGTAGCCAAAATGAGGTGTATTGATTGAAAAAATGGGGGGGGGGGGCTCAAGAGGCAACTCTTCTTCATTTGGTCCTGTACAAACATGAAGGAGCTTGAATAATGATAAAATTTTTACTCAGAAAGAGAGGATTCTGTTTTGCCTTCCTAAGCTTCCCTTAATTCCTGTGTGGCCTAGACACTGTGGCAGAGGCAAGGTGGCCTTTTGACATAAGCTGAAAATCCACTAATAACATAGGAGGTTGCATGACAGAGGAAGTGACACAAAATCAGAAATATCTATCTAGAACCTGAACTAGATCTGAACAACAATTGAGTTAGCAGAGATATCATTAGGCTTTAAGTGAAATAAGGAAGTGATTTAAATTTTATCAACTAAAGACATCAGCAATAAATACCAGAGAAATGCTAATGGATAATATGATAGTTGTCTCCACAGTGGCCACTGTCTATATATTTTCTACCTGTACATGCAATAATATTCCTCTCACTATTCCCTTTGACTCTGGATTTTCCTTTGGGACTTCACAATAGAATGTGGTCAAAGTAATGTTCTAGGATTTCGGAGGCTATATCATTAGAGGCTTTGAAGCTTTCAAGTAGGTCTCTTGGAGTCCCAGCTATAATAGTATAAGAAGCTCACAGCACATAAAGAGGGCCACCTGTGGGCTTACCATCTGACATCCAAAGGTGAGACTCATCCATGGATAGAATCAACTGTCATCCATCTGAATAAACCATCTTGGACATACAGTCCAGATGAGACTTCAGATGATCTCAGCACTGTAGCTACAGTCCTGAGATATCTGAGGATAGAACCATCCAGTTGAGCCCAGTCTACCCACAGAACTGTGAAAGATACTACCAATTTTTATTTTAAGTCACTAAGTTTTGGGGTGGCTTGTAATGCAGCAAAAGATAACCAGGCCAGATGTGATAGGTCCAAACATCCCAACAGAGGCCTCTGAAGCCAAACTCAAACTGGATCTGGGGGATGACATTTTGGTATGAAGAGTTTTTCACCAAATAAGCAAGAGGTCATGAAACCATTTTCCTAAATGCATTTTTAAATATAATTTATTGGCAAATTGGCTAACACAGTGTATACAGTGTGCTCTTGGTTTTGGGGGTAGATTCCCGTGGTTCATTGCTTACAAACAACATCCAGTGCTCACCCCAACAAGTGCCCTCCTCAATGTCCATCACCCATTTTCCCCTCTCCCCCACCCCCATCAACCCTCAGTTTGTTCTCTGTATTTAAGGTCTCTTATGGTTTATCTCCCTCCCTCTCTGTAACTATTTTCCCCCTTCCCTTCCCTCATGGTCTTAAGTTTCTCACATTCCACATATGGGTGAGAACATATGATATCTGTCTTTCTCTGACTGACTTATTTTACTTAGCATACCTGCCAGTTCCATCCACGTTGCTGCAAATGGCATGATTTCATTCTTTCTCATCTCCAAGTATTCCATTATATATAAAAACCACATGTTTTTTATCCATTCATCAGTTGATGGACATTTAGGCTCTTTCCATAATTTGGCTATTGTTAAAAGCACTGCTATAAACTGTACTTTTGAGTAGAGAAGAAATTAGGGGATAGACATATGAAAAACTGAACATTCCTCCCGCCCCCCAATACAGGACATTACCTGAAATCGTTTTTAAATTACCATATTAGGCTAAATACTAATAAAGGTTAAATATAGTGAGTGGAAGCTTATGAGGAAGACTACTAGCTCATGTACAGGCAAATAAAGAAAGTGCATTTTATATGGGTCACACTATAATCAAA
This sequence comes from Neofelis nebulosa, assembly GCF_028018385.1. Classification (NCBI taxonomy): domain Eukaryota; kingdom Metazoa; phylum Chordata; class Mammalia; order Carnivora; family Felidae; genus Neofelis; species Neofelis nebulosa. The sequence continues at coordinate 17,347,373 of NC_080790.1, read as the reverse complement.
TTGAGCAGGAATCAGTCCTTTGCAGCCTGTTTTTGTCAATAAAGTTTTACTGGAACACAGCCATGCCCATTTGTTTATATATTTTCTGTAACTGTTGTGGTGCTATAATAGTTGCAGAAGAAACTGGCCTGCAAAGCCTCAAGTACTTACTCTCTGGCACTTTAAAGGAAAAGTGTACTGACCTCTATATAAAGTGAAAACTGGAACCATGATTCACACACAGACTTTAAATAACTTGCAATTATATTTTCAGGGTAAATTCCTAGAAGTAGAATTGCTAGGCCACAGAGTTTGTGTAACATTAAAGTCTTTTGTAAATTTTGGTTCTAATTTATCTCCAGAAAAATGGTATCATTTTACATATAATCATATCAATATGAGATGCCACGTTCTCTGTATCCTCACCAGTGTCATAAAATTTAACTTTAGAGTCATATAAAAAGGAGGAGGAGCCAGAGGAGGAATAAAAGGAAGTGGAGGAGGAGGGGGAGGAGAATAAGGAGGCGATAAAGCTCTTTTACACAAATCTTTATCTGTATCATTTAGGATATTTCTTACAAGCAAAATTACAGGGTCAATGTATTAAAAGTGAATTAAGCCCCCCCCATAAAAAAACATAGTAAGTACCCTGCTATATATTGCCAAATTAATTTCCAGAAGAGTTGTACCAATTTACACTCCTCCTTATATTGTATGAAATGAACACATTTCACTTACCAAGTACATGTGTTAGATAAATGGTATATTTATTTCACATAGCAGTGTCAATTACGTTGCTCACATGTTAGACAAAAACTGTATCCCATATTTGTTTTAATTTTCCCTTTATTCCTCAATACATTTGAATATTTCCTATAAAGTTATTAATCAATTTGGTTAATATTAAACGTCTCTTACAGTTTTTTTAACCAGCTTTTCTTTGTTTTCCTAATTGTATTTTATAACATAAATTCAAGAAATACATTTTAAAAAATAGCATATGAGTCTGTTGCTAGACTTTCTGTTCTATTTCTGTGTTGATCTACTTCTATGCTGGTACTAATCAGAAATAGGTATTATAGATTATGATGTGTTTTGGCATCTGGTAAGGCTTAGGTACATTTATTGTTCTTTTTTAAAGTTTTGAGTTATTCATATGCCTATTCTCTTTCAGATTATTTTAGAAACACCCTGTCAAAGTCCATAAAAATCTTTCCGAAATTTGCATGGAGATTGACTTGATATGTTTGCAATTTCACCCAATTTTCTACTGAGATATTTGTTACAGAAAATTATTTTGAATTGATTATAAATTAAATAATTGTTAATATTTGTGAAAATTATAACTTTTTAATTTTTAATGGTTTTTTGGTAGAAAGTATTTTTATCTTGATTAGCTTATATTGATCTTATAAATTGTGTATTTTTCCTTTATTGACATATTTCAAATGGCAAATACTCTATTGAGCAAGTGGTAAAATAAAAATTTTACCTTCAGAGAAAGAAAAATGGTTTAAGCTTTCTATAATGTAAATATAAACTATAATGAAAATATTAACTAAAAATACAAACTATAATAGAATCTGTTGAGATTTTTTTAAATAGGGAGGCTAGTTTGGGTATAAATAGAGAATTTATTTTGAGAAATTCAGAGTGTGCATAAACAATTTTGATAGGGAAAAATGGATTCAGGTCCAGATGTTGTGGCATTCATACTTCACTGGTGTTTGATACTGGGTGGAAGGTGGGGTTCATAGGTCCATAGTGTTCTGGCTCATTTATGTATCAACCCAGTTGTATCCCGGAGAATAGGAGCAGGCTTTCATTCTTGGTCCTAATATGTGTTTTCATCTGTAGGTTATGTCTAAAGGCCCTGGTCATTTGTAAGTATCAGTGACCATATAGTTCTCTTTACTGTATCAGATATTTCTCTGGCCTGTTTAGTTGGCATAGTTATCCTACTATTGAAAAATTACTTTGATTTGAAATGGGTCATCTGTTGCCTCTTCTAGTCTGAATATAGACCTATGTCACTTCAGAAACCAGGAGGAATAGGGCAGTCTAACAGTAGAATGCAATGAAACTTAGAGTAAATCTGAGCACTGTTAATGGAAGTATAATAGCAGTAATAGGATCTTCAGTAGGCCTCTAGGGATTAAGCTATCAACCAGCAAATGCTCATCTTAGTTCTCCTTAAGATGGGACAGCCAGTAAAGCTTATATCAAGATTCCTAAAAACTTCTGCAAAGACGACTAAAAGTTAATATGAGCCTTTACATTAAACAAAATACAACAAAACAGATCCATAGGCTATACAGCTTGAGACGCATGGGCCTATGCCCATCAATGCAGGGGGATGCTAACTTTGTTGCTTTTTTTTTTTTTTTTTGTCATCCTTATCCCATTCCTACTGTGGATGAAAGGCAACCATATTTTTTTCTATTTTTGATTTATTTTTAAATTAGGTCTTTAATCCATGTTGAGTTTATTTTTGTGTATAGTATTAAACAGAGGTCCAGTTTCATTGTTTTACATGTAGCTGTACAGCTTTCCAGGCACAATTTATTGAAGAAACTGTCTTTCCCTATTGAATATTGTTGCCTCCTTTGTCATAGATTGACTATATAATCATGGGTTTATTTCTGGGTTGTATTCTGTTCCATTGATCTATGTGTCTATTTTTGTCCCAGTACCATAATGTTTTATTACAGATCTATAGATATCTTGAAATCTAATATTGTTATACCTCCAGCTTTGTTCTTCTTTCTCAGGATTGCTTTCTCAGGATGGCTATTCAGGGTTTTCTGTGTTTCTATACAAATTTTAGTATTATTTGTTCCAGTTTTGTGAAAAATTCTATTGGTATTTTAATAGAGATTGTATCAAATCTATAGATTGATTTGGGTAATATGGACATTTTAACAACATTAGTTCTTACAACTCATGAGCATGAAATATCTTTACATTTGTTTGTGCCATCTTCAATTTCTTTTATCAGTATTTTATAGTTTTTGGAGTACAGGTCTTTCACCTCTTTGGTTAAGTTTATTTTTAGGTATTTGATTATTTTTTGGTGCAATTGTAAATGTTTTCTTAATTTCTCTTTCTGCTATTTCATTATTAGTGTATAGAAATGCAATTGATTTATGGATATTGATTTTGTATACTCTGACCCTTCTGAATTCATTTATCAGTTCTAGTAGTTTTTTGGTGGAGTCTTTAGGGTTTTCTCTGTATGGTATCATGTCATCTGCAAACAACAGTTTAATTTCTTTGCCAATATGGATGCCTCCTATTTCTTTTTTTTGTCTGATTTCTGAGGCTAGGACTTCCAGTACTATGTTGAATAAAGATAGTGAGAGTGGACATACTTGATACCAAAACCAGATAAAGACCACAGAGAAAATAAAAAAAGAACAAGAAAAAGGAAACTACAGGCCACTATCCCTGAAGAACATAGATGCACAAATCCTCAACAAAATATTAGCATCCTGCATAGAATATGTTAAAAAATAATTCACCATGGTAAGTTGGGATTTATTCCAGGGATACAAGGATGGTTCAATATTCACAAATTGATCCACTTCATATACCACATCAACAAAACAAAGGAAAAAAGTCATATAATCTTTTCAATAAATACGGAAAAATTTTCTGACAAGATTGGACATCCATTCATGATTAAAAACTCTCAATAAAGTGGGGTTAAATGGAACATACCCCAACATAATAAAGCCCATGTATGAAAAACCCTCAGCTAACATCTTACTCCACGTTGAAAAACTGAGAGCTTTCCCTTTAGAGTCAGGAAAGGCAGCCATCTTTGAAAACAATCTTGGTAGCATCCTATAGTCCCCAAATGTAAAAGCAACTTTGCCCAGGATGCTAGAATTATCTGGCTCTCTGCCATAACTGTTATATTCCAATTCAGTTATCCCCTGAGCATTGAAAAGATTATTGGACAAAATGGAGCCTCAGTGGAATTGAGAGTACTTTCCCCAATTTTTGGTCAAAATTATTGTCCTACTTTGGCTCCAAGCTGGGACTGTAATACTCTTTATTTTAGAAATATCATAATCTGCACAGAGTGTCCCACATGACCCTGGCCTACACTCAGGCATTTATGTTGCCACCACCTTTGCTCTAAAGGCTACCACCACAGCTTTCTTCTCTCACTCTTGTTCTAACTAATTTTTCAGTTTGCCTATTTTCTCATTCCCTTAACTTTCTCTCAGATTTGTATTCCAGCAGTTTTTCTGTCTTCCAAGGCACAGCACATTTCTATGAGTATCATCTTTTTTGACTAGCTCATGAACTTGATAGTGGAGGTGCAGACAGTCTTGATTTATCCAAAGACTATTCCAAACTATGCTATGGACATATCTTCTTCCTACTGGAAAATATATATCCTAATAATATTTTGGGGAGATTTGGCAACTACTTTATCATTTAGTCAACCTTACTCCCATTAAGTTTAATACTAAAGCCACATATCTACATTAACACTGGTTCTTTTCCATTGTTAGCCACAGTTGTGATTCAGAAGCTCTGATGTGGGGAGGGGTTGTGGCCTAATTCTGGCATATAATTCAGGAGTATTTATTGAGTATTATTTTATGTAAGGGTCAGATCTAGGCAATTAGAGCTCATCAGTTACCCTCAGAGAAGGGCCTGCTAACATGGAGTAGATGCTATACAAAGGTTATTGCCTTATGATTATTACTTTTATTATTGTTTGTCACCTACCATATATTGCCTTGTGTCATAGTGATTTGTCAACATTTAATTATCTTAAATTTCTCAAAGAAACCTTGTCTCAATTTCATTTCAATAATTATAAAAAGTCCATCTATTCAACACATGTTTATTAGAGACTTCACTAGGCACTAGAGAAACAATGATGAGCAAGACTGGCATTATCTGTACTGCATGGAGCTTACAGTCCAGGAGAAGTTTGTTTAAACAAGTAACTGTAATCAGTATAATCAATATTAATGACTCTGATAGGAAACACAGCATGCTGAGGACACATGGCAGTGGAATCCAGCTAAGGGATTACTATCCACTTTGAGAGTCTATATACTCAAAAATATTGTTGAATGTATGTATAGCAGAGTCAGGCCAATACCTCTTTCCACTTCAGAGCTCCTGAGTCATAACTGTGACTAGCAATGGAAAAGAGACAGTTTTGATGTAGATATGCATCCCAGGATTTATATAAAAAGTAATATTTATACCAAAATGAGTAGTATTTGTACAGGCAAATAGGAGAATGGGGTAGAGGCTGACTAGGGAGAGAGTAGTCCAGGAAAAGAGAAGAGATGAACAAAAGTTTACAGGTGATGGAAAACATTGCATATTGGGATACTGAAAAGAATACCATTAATTGGAAGGCAAGTCAAGAATAACTGTATGAGATATTTTAGTGGGTTTAGACTATAACTTAAACTATTAAATGATTCAATGAATGAATAAAAGAATCATATTTGTGTCACAGAAGGAAAATTCTGTCCTCTTTGTGAAAAAAAAATAGATTGAAGAGATGCAGGACTGTACATGGAGACAAGGACTAAGAAATAGTCTTAGTAATCTAGTCAGTGAAATTGGGCTGTAAGCATAATTATAGCTAGAATGAGAAAGAAGGGATTGATTAAAGTTAAGTAGTAGAATCGATAGGAATTCTTGATTAACTGGATATGACTATTGAGGGAAAGTAAAGACTCTAGGATTACATCTGGGTTTCTGTCCGTGGTACCAATTACTGAAATAAGATACACAGAGAGGAAGGTTTGGGGAGAGAATGCTGTGTTCAGAGTAAGTGGAAATAGTTCTGTTACTTCCACGTGGTAATTTCCAGTAGGGAATTTGGTGTAAAAACTTAACAGTGTACAGCCATCTCATGTGCATGATATTATCTGATTTCCAAGTCCTCAGAATTAGGATTGACATGACATTTTCGGAACTAAACTGAAATCTAGACAGACGAGATACTCATCCACATTCAACCAGGAAGTAAAGAGGATGGGCAGGAAAGAAGCTTTGCCCCCTTATTTCTTGTCTAATGCTCTTTGCCCTGTGGCTCATGATCTCCCAGAAGGCACTATGCTAGAGCTTGCAGAATGGGTGAATTTTAATTCTTTGTATAGAATACAGTGGACTACTTTACCACATATATTGTACAAGGTTATTTGTAGATATTGAAGGATGAAGTGAGTAGACCATGAAAAATGAGAAAAATTATAAAGGACCTGAAAATAAAACTTCTACTTCATTGGAAAGGCACCTCCATTATTTGGCTTTCAGCACATTTAATTCTTTATTTTAAGAGTGTGTGTCAGTGCAAAATGATCTCAAAATGCATTTTTTTCATGCTGCAGATGGAATGCTGCTTTTTAAAGTGCTGGTTACAAATTAATCAACATTATGTAAAATAAATTGTGGGAGGTGGTCAAAGAGAAGCAGAAATAATATTTCCTGAATGGTTGCCCTTAGTATCTTCACAGAAATGACATCTCATATAAGGTTAGCACGAGGAGCACAATTACAGAATAAATTATAAACAAGATTAAATGAAACAGTGGTGAAGAAAAATAGGAGGGCTTATGACACAATGGAGAGAAAAATGTTGGATGAAAAGTGAAAAATTATAAATCGTGGCACATAAAAATTGCAATTTAGGACAAGGAAACTATTTGAATATAGAGAAACAAGATTGGAAGGTGGATGGAGAAATTAAGTACCAGGCAAGGACAGAAGAGGGCTATGTAACTGACAAGTGTCAGTCTGACTTTCTTCTGGAAGAAGTTGGTCCCTCCAGGACCTGATACTGCGCTAAAGTGGCCACAGCCAGAGCCGTGTGACAGCTCTTATTTCCATCATCCCACTACCATCTTCCAAGGCTTTTTATTTATTTATTTTTATTTATTTATTTTTTCAACGTTTTTTATTTATTTTTGGGACAGAGAGAGACAGAGCATGAACGGGGGAGGGGCAGAGAGAGAGGGAGACACAGAATCAGAAACAGGCTCCAGGCTCCGAGTCATCAGCCCAGAGCCGGGCTCGAACTCACGGACCGCGAGATCGTGACCTGGCTGAAGTCGGACGCTTAACCGACTGCGCCACCCAGGCGCCCCTTCCAAGGCTTTTTAAATGCATGTCTAAAAGAATATTTTCTCTTTTGAGATACAAAGAGAGTTCAAACTCTGTAAATGTTAAAAATCTTGTTTGTACCATGTCAGTCTTTAGAGTATGATCTAGATTAAGGCCCAATTACTAGAATATAGATGTGTGATCTGAATGAGGGAAGTATCAATCTTAGTACTACCATTGGCTTTATCTATATGATTAGCTTTAAAACTAGCTCCTTGAGGGGAGCCTGGGCGGCTCAGTCATTTGAGCATTTTACTCTAGATTTTAGCTCATGTCATAATCTCACAGTTCATTAGATCGAGCCCTGCATTGGGCTCTGCGTCGACAGCACGGAATGTGCTTAGGATTCTTCTCTCTCTCTCCCCACCCCGTCTCTCCCCCTCTTCTCTCCCCCTCTCTGTCTCCTCCCCCCCTCCCCCCCTGTCTCTCCTCCTCCCTCTCTCTGTCCCCCACCCCAGCTTGTGCTCTATCTCTCCCTCTCAAAATAAATAAGTAAATAAATAAACATTAAAAAAGTGAAAAAGAAAATAGCTCCTTGATAGGTCCCTGAAAGACAGGGGAAAAGAAGGAAGCCTTTCCACCTTAGAACTGGCAGTCCTTGGTTCTAGGTAATCACAAAGACTCCAAAGGTGTTGTCATCATCCCCTTGTAAATAAGGAACAAGATGTTCTCCAAAACCTGAGAATATGTTCCACAGAGCCCTTTCAGATTCTGAGCCCCAATTACCAGTCACTTTGCCCTTTATGGGGATCTAGATATAGTGGAAGGGTACCAAGTCCAGGAGATAGATGATATGAGCTATTTTTATCTGTGGCTGAAAAATTCTGATTCTAAGGAGCTCCTTGATTTCACATTGACAGAGCACAAAATGATCTGTGCATGCAGTGCAAATAGAGAATACAGTATTAGTGCAAATTTACAAACACTTATCACTTTAAAATGGTTCTCAAACTTAGCTGTACATCAGAATCCTCTGGAAAGTTTGTTAAAACATTACTGGGCCCCACCTCCAAAATGTCTTAATCAGCAGGTCAAAGGTAAGGCCTGAAAATGTGTGTTTCTAACATATCCCAAGGTGATGTTGATGCTGCTGGTCCAGGACCACCCTTGAGAGCCACCCCTCAATATCATACAGTAATGAGTGGCAATGCCAATACTGAAGCAGGGGTAACCTCCCAGCCAGCACAGAGTTCACTCCATGGCAGTATGCCCCTTCCCCCCGTATGCTACATGGTCTGTGCATTCATCAGTCTGTGTGTTTATTCGTTCCAGAATTTCCTCGTTTGGATTAATTAAGCTATTACTCAACAAGACAGAGAGGAGGTCCTGTGACCTCTAGCCAATTCTATCTGCCTGATTTTCAGCATTAAAATCTTCAAGACACCTACATATACACACTATTTAAACTGGCCAAGCTCTGCAAGTGAATTACTTTTAAACTGACCCATGGGGTCAGATAAGTTCAAAGGTGCAGAGTGATAGAGTATGGTCTACCCCTTTCAGTACTTGTGACCTACCTGCTATAACCTATACTCTGGAACATGTGAAAAGCAAATGGTCCTCACCCACGGTCATTTCCATGATCTACCCTGAGTGTGATTCAACCCCATCTGCCCTGTTACTCTGTTCTCACATCTTTTATAGTTTAGCTCCCTTTAATCTCTGTTCTTTTGCCCTCATACATGCTCATTCGTCTTATATATCACCTATGCAAAAAGTGGTTTATTAATTTTTTTTAGTTAACTTCCTTTTCAAATAAGATTTTGATATTTACCTTCTGGAGCCACCCACTCCCATGTAGGCAACAAGACTAACAATAGACAGGGTGCTGCTGGCCACCAACCTGTCACACCTGTCCTCCTGTAGATGGATTCAGGTTATACAGAGGAGGGTCAGAGATAAATAGCCTATTGTGCCTACAGACAAGACACTAGAGCTGAAAGACAAGACTCCTTTGAAGCAGTTACACTCCATCACTTTCACTGTTGTTACCATACTCAAATCAGACAGAATACCCAAGTAAATCTAAATTTTTGAAGCCACTCTGTATTTACCCCTTGCAGGAAGCTTTCTGAAGCAGCACAGTCCCAAAATCTCCCATTTGAATTCCTGATAACGACTGTAATAGCTGTGGAAGGTTGAGCTCTTGCCAAGCCCTGGGTGAAGCACTTGACTTGTATTATGTCACTTAAGAACTGCAATGCCTTTATCAGAGAAGTACTGTTTTTTTCACATTTCACATGTGAGGAAATTAAGACTTAGATGTTAAGTAACCTGTCCAAAATTACATTCCTAATCAGGGTCACAGCTAGTAGTTCAGCCCCATCAGTTGGATGCCAGATATCACACCCTTGCTGGTGTGATTTCTGCTTTCCTATGGTACAGACAGCCAATCACACAGCACTTTCACAGTTTTTGTTTGGCAGATTTGAGATGAATATCTTAGGAGCAAATGTACCTCGATTCAACACAGACATGTGGTGCACCAATGGAGTTTCCAGCCAGCTGTGTGCAAGGATCCATTGTAATGGGGAGGTGGGAAAAGGAAGCCATTAAACTTGGTCCCTACCTAGGGAAAATGTATATATGCAAATATGCTGTGAGAATAGGATGGAAGAACATATGGCTAAGAGGCCAAATGTGTGAAATGCAAACTGCAAAATTTGTATTTTAGCTAAAACCGAGAACTAAAAAAAGAGGCTAAGTAGGCTAAATAGTATAAAGGCATATCTTCCAAAACCATTGGCAGAGCTGCCCTCAGCCCAAATGGTGACAGACTGGCTGCCTAATGTCCTAGGGACTTAGGCATGTATCTGTTGCACTGGGGGTATTTACAATGCCCTCCCATTTTAATATTTATTTAGAAGTTAATTACTGTCACTGTCAGCTCTTTTATCTCAACAACATTTCAGAGAAATGTATTCAGGCATTATGTGACTTGTAAGTAAGATTAACAAGAAAGTTCAGAGAAGTGTAATAATCAAGGGATTTGGCTGTTAATAAAGAACTTAATGAAAAACAAATGAGTTAACACCATATTGAATTTGAATTTGGTTAAAGCAAATTCTAGAATTACATACAGTACACTTTCTTAAGCATAAGTCATTGTACACCTAGAATTGAAATGAATGACCAATGACCACATTCATGTGCAAATGGCCAATGAGAATACCAACTTTGAGGATTATTTTAGACTCAAAAGCCAGGGCTTTGCCTGTATTATTTAAATCTTTAAATAAACACAAATGAGCTTTCAGGTAGGTTTCATTGGATGTATTATCTGCATTATGCCCTCATGCACACATACACATACAGACACGCAGACGTACTACTGATGAGTTGATAGAGTGTATTACTCCTGCTCTACAGATGGCTAAAGGGATTAAGCAAATATCGTTGCTGCAGCATGAGGCTGAGCCTTTGTATTCATTTATAAAGTTAGGGAAGTCACTGAAGAGAAAGAAAAATCATGCAACTGGAATGGAGAAGAAAAGCTCCAATTATAGTTCCAGAATTGGCTGCCACCTTTAGTGTTAACAGAGTGTGCACGTTTCTCAGAAGTGACACCTGCATTGTCTATTGGGAAACATTTAATCCCTGAAGTTGTATTAAGGAGGCTGGTGAGCATACAAGTGAATAGAAATGATGTCAGCTCTTTCTCTGATAGAAGAAATTGCACTAATTTAAATAGGAGCATATCAGAGGGTTCTCTGGACCCCTCTTAATTTGATTTCAGTTGCAATGTACCACTGTGCCCCTGCAGAATACCTGGAAATTATGTAAACATATGACTATGTGAACGTAGGTATCATCCTGATGTTCCCCTGCCCTTTTTATACGCCTCTATCCAGGATTTGATTAGCTTGTGTCTCTTCTAGAAGGGAGGCATTTTGCTTTATTTAACGTAGTATGGCCAGTGACCAAAGTGTGCTATATGCATCTGGTGGGTACCTGGGGAATGTTTGTGGGGCCGTATACTTAGAAAAACACCTCTTTTTCTCAGGGTCACATCCAACAGCTTCCCCTATGATAGACCACAGCTGAGAGCTGGAGATGTCATACAAAGTCCTCCCAAACAGTTAGAATGGAGGCGAAGATGACACAGTGATTGAAATCTGTGCTTCATCTGAAATAAATTCTCTTCTGCCTTCACATAATATCCAACCTCCTGTCTTTATTTTTGTCCCCAATAATTGTAGCAGTGCCTGGAACATAGTTAGTGGGCAATAGATGAATGTTGCACAGGAAAGCATTTGATATATGTTGAGAGAATTCAGTTGGAAAATGTTGACTGTGCTTAATGTTTGGGCACTTAACATAAGTTCTGGTAATATGACAAAACCTCTCACGGTAGTGCTTATTCTCTTATGATTAAAAAAAAAAAGTGTGTGTGTGTGTGTGTGTGTGTGTGTGTGTGTGTGTGTGTGTGTATTGATGACTTCCAGGTGGCATCATTTTCTTGTCCCGATCAGGAGAAGACCTGGGTTGTTCGGCCTGCTGCTGAGTTTGCTATGAGAGTGTAAAGTCAAGACAGATGCAGATGCTAACAGGATGCTGACACCTTTTCAGATAACTGGCTTCATCTGTCTCCCTGTTTATGGGGAGGACTGATTATCAGCCATGTGCAAATGCAGAGGAACCGATCTGATCTCTGTGCTGTTTTACACCATAGGCAGAGCCACCTCTCTATCCCACATTCACTCAGAAAGGCAGGAAATATAATTAAGCTTTCATGCATATTCCTGCAGTACCCTGCATAGTCATTCAGTCATTAGAAGGAAAAAAAAATGAGTCAGTGTCAGCAATGCTTGCTTGTTTGAAGACATTACCTAAGACTTCAGAGCTCTGAGAGGCAGAAGAGGGGATGCGAGCAATGTGAGGCAGGGGTGTGGACAGTGGGTTTGTCAGGGAAGCAAGAGGGAGGCTGAAGGTAACTGTGGGCAGTTAGTCTGCAATACACACAAAGTGGATTTAGTCAGTTAAATAGAAACCAGAGAGTTTTTTAACAACAACAAAAAAATTAACTTCAACATTGAACTGCTTAAAAGATTACAAAGTCCTGAGGCATCTGGGTGGCTCAGTTGGTCAAATGTCCAACTCTTGATTTTGGCTCAGGTCATGATCTTGCAGTTTGTGAGGTCAGGTCCCGCACTGGGCTCTGTGCTGGTATTGCAGAGCCTGCTAGGGATTCTCTTTCTCTTTCTTTCTCTCTCTCTCTCTCTCTCTCTCTCTCTCTCTCTCTGTCTCTCTCTCTCTCTCTCTCTCTGCCCCTCCTTTGCACATGTGTTCTAAATAAATACATAAATAAATAAATAAATAAATAAATAAAATTGATTTTAAAAAATGATTACAAACTCCTTGGCTGTGATCAGTATTGCTAGGGGATGGGACTTGCCAGTTAGCTGGACCTGGAGTGTCATGGGACTTCATTGAGACCATCTGTAGAAGCTGTTCATACAAAGAAATGGTATTGTACCAATGATCATAAGACCTCATTTGGATTCTAGGTTTGTTAATTATTGTGTGAACTTAAGCAAATAATGTAACCACTAGAACATCAGTTTCCTCATCCATGAAATGCAGGTGCTAATACCTAATCATAGTGTCATTGTATGGATCAAATAAAACAACATATTATATTTAAAGAAACCCATAAGCTGTGGTTGGTTTTATCAACGCTTTGTCGTCATTCCCAGAATGAGCTCCATGAAACAGTAGTTATACCAAATATAAGTATATAGAGAAATACATTTAGAGAGCACTACATACTAGATCCTTTTTCTTGATGGTTATAGTGCATGCTAGAATTTTAAGGGCTCTGAAGAGGCCTGAGTTTAAAGCTATAACAAAAAATAACAATACCAAAAAACACCTGTGTGGTTAACCCAGCATTTTCCAAATGTATTTGACAATAGACCCTGTGTGTCTCACATTTTATTCTTACTAATATATCTAATTAGTCACTAATTGTGACTCATATGTCACAGAAATACGTCACAAATTATATTTTGAGAAAAGTCAACTTCGTCCAAATTCTTTAGTTTCCAGGCCTCTAAAGTCCCTAAATAAATCTTTATCCTATGCAAGTGTCCCATGCTATCTGAAAGTAGAACTTTCCTGTGAAATCTTTCACAAGCCATAATGGCAAGAAGCAGAGAAGCAATTAGTTCTCTGCTAATAGTTTATATGGAAAATAGTTTATATGGAAAATAGTTTATATGGAAAATTTTTTGAATGTTCCCAAGCCCAAAAAATAATCTTTCTCAGGCTTTTCTGATATCTTAGGACACATCTTGCTAACAGAGTCACAAAAGGAATTGAGATAAAACACACATGCTCACGGACACGGTTCAAGGCCTTGGCAGTGTGAAGCTGAGATGGTGACCGAGTGTGGTTCCAGAGGAAGGAGCCCGGCAGTGCCACTGTCATTGCCCACGCTACGAGCTGCCTCTGTGACAGCTTGCCACAAGACAAATGCTGAACCTTATTTTCGCTTTTAGCCTTTTTTTTTTTTGTAAAAGTGAAAAGCATCTTTGAAATTCTTTCATTAGCAAAAACAGGTACCTGTGTTCAGTCATTCATAAAAGCAAAGTGCTGTGTCATGACAACTTTCAGGTTACAGCACTTACCCGAGGGCACTGGGTATCATACTGCACTGGATGACAAAATATAACTGCATCTCAAATTTGGCTTCACAGTGCATTCAGCTAGGGTGCTTTAAAAATTATTGATGCTTGGGTCCCACCCCTAGAGATTATCAAATAATTGGTATATTGGTATACATTGTGGCCTTGGAACACTGTTTGAAACATGATAGGTAATTCCAAAAAGCGGCCAAGTTTAAGAACTAGCGAAAAAAAAATCCCAGGGCTATTATTTGTTTCTAACACTGTAGACATGTTTTTCATTCAGATTTGAGAGTAAGCCTACAATCTTTCTCACAAAGCTCATGGGTATGGTAAATATTCACTGATTATGAACAGTATCATTCAGTCTTTAATTCACTTAATAATTATAGTCTGGTCACAAAGGCAATAGCCATATTCAACAGGTTTTGTTGAACCTTTACTTCTGGCTACTGCAGTTCTCAAAGCTCTCTTGTTTCTCTGAACTACTGCTCATCTGATTGTCTTTTACCATGCAGAACAGCATATGCAGTTCTGCCCAGTTAATTACTTTTTTGTATGTGTCTAACTCACTCTTCCCTCCACCTAAGCTGAAACCATGCTCTCCTAAACTCAGACACCAGCTATGAAGCGTTAAGGCAGAGATGGCATCACATAAGAAAGAACAAGACCTTTGGAGTAAGACAGACATGAATGCAAATACTGATTCTACCTCTCATCAGTCATGTGATCTTAGACATTTTCTTTAATTTCTCTGAGCTCAGTTTCTTTAGCTATAAAATAGTGCTGATAATACTGACCTGGAAGAGCTGTTATGAAGAGTCAATGGGATAAGGCCCTCAAAGTTCATCCACAAAGGGCATAACACAGGAGAGAGAAACAAAGGAAGCTCTTATTACTATCGATGTCGACCATTTTGAGGTTCAGTTGTTTGCAGCCGCATGTGTAACAAGGAGAAATGCTGACTCCAGATGGAAACCTTGAAAAATTCTTATCTCCAGGCCTAGGGAAAAGACTTCTGGCATTTATGCAAAGTGACTTTCCCTAAATTCATTATTTTCCTGCTATAAAAAAAACAAAAGACAGAATTTAGAGGAAAAACTAATGTGGTCACATTAATACATGAATATGGAGAGGATATATAAAACAATTCTGGATAAGTAATGTCCTTAAATAGGAATAAAGCTGATGGAATTTTATTTCTGTTGGATTTGAAGGTATTCCCAGCAAATAACCATCAGAGGCCAAGAGAGAGAAAACATGAAAAAGATTGGATCTCCATATAACAAACACATTATTAATTTATTATCCATTTAATTAAAACTATAAAGAAACCAACTTTAATGACTCAGGGAGGCCCCAGAGCTTGTGGGGACCTCCATGTGGTTATAGTGTGGCCTCAGAGGTTCAAGACTGCTGTACATCTGTGCTAAACCCAAAAACATGGTCATTTGGCATTTATACAGCATCAGTCATTACCTTCTCTTCTATCAGTAGCCCATCAACATCATCAAACATGCTCCATTTCTGGTTTTGTTGGGCCTTGTTGACTCATTCCTAAACTATCTATACGGCACTTGCTCCCTAGAATGGAACCAAAGTTGGGTGTATAGCAGTGGCCTTATGGCCTCAGCTTTACCTGTTCTCCATGTGGCCACACAAAGTTCAGAGCAAAGATTATTGTGGAGAGAAGGAGAATGATAAAGGAAGGCAAGCAATCACTAAATAATCTCTGGTCACAGGTGTGGGGTGGCATGCCTGAATCTTTGATTGCCTGATGAGTTAGTCTCTGATTTCCTGAGGTCTTTAAAGTGGAGTGTTAATGCTTTTTTAGCACAGTGCTGGCAAATATTTAACACTCAATAACATTAGCTATTATTCTATGATGATGATGATGATGATGAAACAAAGGGAGGGAGATATAATACCTAGTGGTACAAAAAGGTCTAGTAAGATAAATATCCAAAGGTCATTGGCTTTAGCAATATGGGTATCATGGTAACCTGACAAGAACACTTCTGGCAAAGTACATTGAGTAGTAAATGGAAGGGAGGAAACTGGACAGAAAGTAGAAAGCAGTTTTAATAAATCAGCATGAAAAGGAGCTGCAAGAGATTAGGTTGAAGCCAGAGAGGGAACACCAAGTCAATAAAATCATTTTTTTAAATGTTTTCTCCCCTAGGATAGGGAACGTGTGGTAATGCTGAAATATGCATAATTCCCAGCTGACCTGCACCTCCCCTACTTCCTGGTCTTTTCTGCTTCAGGTCTCTGTGGCATTCATGGCTTTCCTGGTATCTAGGTACCTTCCAAAAGCAAGACCTTCTAGGACAATTGGATATTTTTGTTTATATTGCTAGTCCACAGGAAAGATGTAAGAAAGGAACAGAATGATGATTTTCCCCCCCTCTATTCTTTACACACAGTTGTGACCTCAAGCTGAATTATCAGCAGCCTTTTTTTAAGTTATGACTCATTTACTTGTCTGTCTGGGAACCCAGAAGGAGTGGGTAGATCATTCCGCAGAGGCCTGATGGCCTGAGCCTGAAGAAAGCCCCAGAGCTGCTCATAGGGCAGCTGTTTGAAGGTGTCTGCCTAAGAGGCATTGAGTTCCCTTCCCTGGAGAATGACAACTCTGTAGTCTTCCACTAGAATCAGCTGTTCTGGAGGTTGCACGGTCTTTGTTTGAAGTCTTCAGTCTTCTTAAAAAGATTTTTAAGAGCTTTAAAAGCTTGGGTAAAAAGCACTATGCTATCAAACCATTTCTACTTTGTTTCTGTTGTACTTTTTGTCTGTTCTTGAAGGAGTAGTACAAATGAATAGCTGGTCAGTAAAAATCAGTCTTTGGTCATCTCTACTTCTGAAGTCCCTTAAATACATTCATATCATGGTTTTCCTTAGTGTTCATTTCCTCAAACTCTTTCTTAAGTGTGTTAGTGATTCTTTTTCCCTCTTGCTGGGCACATTTGCCTGTTTTCTTATTGACAAAAGAGCTGTTTAGAGCAACCGAGAAGTTGGGCTTAAGATCGTATATATGAATCCCTGTATTCTAAGGTTATCCATACCTAGATGGTTGACACAACTGGAAGTGCCTATTATATAAATGATGTATCTCTGTTTTGAGAAAATAACATAACCAAGACTTTGGAAACTTCACAGATATTGATTAAAAATGAACTCTATGGACAGTTTATTTATTTTTAAATTCAGATGATGTATTCTTTTATTTTTCTTTAATTTTTTAATGTTTATTTATTTTTGAGAGAGAGACAGAGCATGAGGGGGGGAGGGAAAGAGAGAGAGGGAGACAGAATCTGAAGCAGGCTCCAGGCTCGAGCTGTCAGCACAGAGCCCAATGTGGGGCTTAAACCCACAGACTGAAGATCATGACCTGAGCCAAAGTCTAATGTTTAACCAATGGAGCCACCCAGGTGCCACCAGATGATGTGTTCTTTTACACCCTCTAGCTCTCTGTTGCCTTTAGGATAAATCCTAAACCCTCTGGCATAGAAAAAAAGTGTCTAACAACCAAGTCCTGACATACTTTTCTATCATCATCATTTGAGGTTTTCTGAATCTGTGTTCTAAGGTACAGTCATACATATTTTCTTTGCATTTGCAAATGCTGTTTCCCCTGACTAGATGTCCCTAGTTCCATAAGTAACTCTAATTGGAAATTATTTCTGATAATTTTATATATAATTCAAACATTAACTCTTTTGTAAAATTTCTGGCAAATCCCTACATAGATATCTCATTTATATATACCTGTACCACAATTTTATTACTTTAATTTTAATTGGCTGGTTTCACTTACTGTGGGCATCTTATATTAATATCTGATTCCAAATGTATAGCTGAGTTTCTTGTAAATAGTAGTTAATAAATGAAGTCTTTACATTATTTATTGCTTACCCAAAGTAAATTATATTATATCCAAATTTGCATACCTTATTTAAAATATTATAGTCACCAATTAATCCTTGACCAGCTAGTAGTGTCTGACATCTTCCCAAAGGAACAATCATGTCCTTAATTTAGGTCTTGGATTTCCGTTAGAGAGTACCCATTGCCTTCAGAGAAATCAGAATGTGAATGGGTTAGCTTTCAGTTTCTTGGCAGTCTAGATGATCCAAAATGAAAATTTGGGGGAAAAAACAACTTAGTGCTTATCTGTATCATCTTATTCTTGCTAAATATGGGAAGAATCAAGGAATGGGTAAGTAGCTGGTCCAAAGCCAAGCAGTGATCTGGAATCCTTACAGGACTAGAATGTAGGTCTCCTGATTAACATTTCTAGGATTACTGAAAATAAAATTAGATTAAAATATTTGAGTCCTATTTTTGGTTATGCCATCAATAAACTGGGCGATTTAAAGCAAGGTTCTTGTATTCTGGGTTTTGGATGCTTTCTCTGCAAAATGAGTTGAGTAAAACCACACCTGTAATATAAAAATGTGGTGAAGATTAAATGTGATAAAGGAGAGGCAAAGAATACTGTGTGAACCACATCACAATATATATTATAATTGTTATTACAAAATTAATCCCAGTTAATGGTTTTGTGGAAAATAAAGAACCCTGTAGGTCACAGCTCTGATTCTCACTGGATTTGCTGCTTCTATAATGGGAGGAGTTTCTCATGTAGTAACCATTGGCAGCTTGTCAGGAATATGCCTTTATGTCCCTCCCATTATACCATGCACCAAAGGAGAGGTATATGAATGACTGGATTTCAGGTATTTGGGAGAGAAGAGAATGAAAGGTCTGGGGTGCAGTGGTGGAGTGCTTTTCAGGGAGCTCATTATTCACAATGGTCTCATATCATCTTAGCAAGCAGTTGCCCTTTCTAGTGTATATCTCCACAAGGCTATGCCTCTCATGCCCAACCAAGCGTTCTCTCTAACCACCAGGACTACTGACCCTTTCCTTTAGCATCTCTGTAGCTGATACATACTTGTACAAAGATGGCAATAAGGGTAGGACACAGGTAGCTTCATAGCTTTCTGTGTTCTGTAGTGAGGGTGGTGGGGTAGGATACTTTGTAGAGGAGAATTTAATATGTGCCCATGCACAAAACCTAGTTTTCAAATCTGTTTAACTCATGCTTCTTCTACCTCTTCATGTTGAGAATATTATATATTATGTTGATATCTGTATTAATATATAGTATATACTCTCTATTATCTACCTACCTACCTATCTATCATCTCTATCCATCTATTCACAATAAGAATAGAGGGAAGATATTCTTCTACATGGGCAGCATTGTATTTGCATTGGAAAGCACTATGCAAAGCTGGCCAACTCCTCTGTACCCTACGGACTGTTGTCTTTAATCCCCTCTTGTCCAGATTGCAAGTATTGCCAAATGTATATATGCTGTGTGTGTGTGTGTGTGTGTGTGTGTGTGTGTGTGTGTGTGTATTAGGTAACACTTCCAAAGACACTGTCTGATGGAAAGAGACATTGCTTGGTGAATACCCTGTTATCTTGTTAATGAGATGCCCAAAGCTCAGATTAACCCCCTAAGACTTTAAAGATTGCCTCAATAGGCTTTTCTGAAAATCAGAACATTAAAACCACTAGGTACCCTTTAGCCACCCATATTGAAATTTGGATAAAAAAGTGATCCCATTCTCTTGTCCTGTTCTATTTCCCCTTGTGGCTCTATTGTCACCAAGGGACACCCAGATTTATCCGCCTTAATAGTATATTTCATTGTTTTCCATAGGGCCAGAGATAAATGGATTTATAAAGAGAAATGGAATTGGATTTTTCTCCTTCTTCTGATAACTTAGTAGGAATTCCAAAATTATTACTTGGGAGATTTTCCTCACTGTGACTAGATTATTGTCTGTGCTACATTTTAATTTATTTTGCCTATATCAACATATATATATATATATATATATATATATATATGTAAACTATTTAAAGATATATTGTCTTTACTGTCTCTGGATATTAAAAAAAGGGGGTTAACAAGTTTCTGTTAATTAAATGTGTGTGCTAGAGGGAGTGAGATACTTGTGGGTCGTTCTTTTGGTTGCTGATCTTGTGATAAGTAAGCTGTGCCCTATAGTACCTCATGTCTGATTCACTATCACTCTGGACCTTTAAATGTTAGTTATCATGGTTTTTAAAATTATTATATGTGACTTTTCCATGCCTGGTTCCTTGGACATTATAAGCCACTGCTAAGCTTGTGTTCATGAAGATATCACAGCTCCTATTTGTTTCCTGATGATAAGATGCATACTTCATACAGAAGTATAAAGAGCTGACTGATACAGTTTTCCAATCTGCTAGGTTTTTTAGAAGAGGCTATATAATGAGGAAATAGATAGAGGGACTGGAAAATTATACGTGACAGGGCAGGGAAAGAATGGCCAGAAATGGGGATGAGGACACCCTACAAAAGCCAAAGAGAGGTTGGCATTTTAGATTCTGCTAAGATAACTGGGCATGTAAGGGCAGAGAATTGGCTGGAAAGCTAGCTGGCATACCAAAGTATGCTCCCACAAAATTACCTTCTTGATAATGAATCTTAACCGACTTCCCTCAACTTTGTATGTGTGTGTGTGTGTGTGTGTGTGTGTTTCATGACTTATTAAACAGATTAGCTACATTGATTTTTACTTTGAGATTTCCAGGCAATCACACAATACTTGAATTTTTCAATCATGTTGCTACATTATATGTTAATAAAAGCCAATAGCAAACATTTAAAAAGTTTTCCTAGATTAGGGCCCTTCCAAGAATCAATAATCTCATTGACACGGTTCAAAAAGCTATCAATTCTATGAGGACCACTAATGGCTGAAGAAAGCATGCATGTAAACACCACCAGAAAAATCAATGTTCTCTCTAAGTCATCGATAATTCTTGATGGCAATTGGAATTATAAAAATGTAACATGTGTTTCACACTTTAAGCATTTGAGAAGGATCCATATCAAGCTATCTGGTATCCTGGTGTTCAGGACAAGGGTTAGGTCTTGTTGATCTAATAACTTATGCATGGACAATACTTTATGGATTCTAAGATTACACATCACTCATATGACAGCCAGAACAACCCTGTGAAGTGGAAAAGAAGGTATGGTTACCTCATTGCTGTGAGACTTCACTCAAGCCTCAGAACAAAAAAAGTTGCACATTGGCCAAGACACTTAGAGAACAACTGGGAGTAAAGCTCCTCCAATTTTTATGCTTTTGTCCTTGGTGGTGATGGGTGCCCACACTACTGCAACTGGGCATGCAATAATTATTTATTATTTACCAATTTTCAATAGGCTACAAGTAAGCAATTTCAAGGGAAACCTGAAAAGTGGGAAAGGATCCAGAAAGGTCA
This sequence comes from Neofelis nebulosa, assembly GCF_028018385.1. NCBI lineage: Eukaryota > Metazoa > Chordata > Mammalia > Carnivora > Felidae > Neofelis > Neofelis nebulosa. The sequence goes on along the minus strand of NC_080790.1, from coordinate 17,326,263 downwards.
AATACATAATGTATCTCACCAATGTTTGGAGAATTAACATAAAAAAATACTTACTGAAGGATAAGAACTGCATTTTCTCATGCCTTTCTGGTGTCTCGTTAGTTACTGGAGTATCTCTACCTTCTCAAGTGGGCAGTAGTTGGCATTTCTTCCCATACATTCCCTCTGTCGTTAGTGAGATAGCCAGCTACTAGCCCCAGCACTGCCTCTTTTAACAACAAAGAAATCTTTTATCCTCTAACAGTGTAACTTCTCTGTAGTTGATCCTGTCTTTGGTTGAATATTTTTACAATTGAATTTTTGTTAAAATGAAAATAAATGTTTACAAATGAAATGAAGCCTCACCCTCAAAGAAACAGAAGTGATAGGAGAAAGAAGTGATTCTGGGAGCTCCTCAATGTAATAATGAATTCAACATTCTTCAATCAAATTTAAAATTTAATTATAGGTAATTGTTCTTTTTTTAATGAAGTACTTCTGACATAATGCTCCATTATTATATAATTAGATAATTAACTCCATTAATCACCTTACAACTTATTTTTCTCTCTGTTTTCTTTAAATATTTATATACTGTGCCCATTTTTATAGCCACAAAGCTCACCATAATCAAGAGTGTGAGTCAGGGTAAGCAATAAAGGAGCTTGGTGAAGGACAGCCACTGCTATTTCCCCATGGAACTCTCATGCTTCCTGATTTATCAAAACTTAAAAGGTTTGCAAAGTACCTTTTAAGTTCTCAAACCTATGACAGTAAACATTCCATCTACCATCTGCTGACCACCTAATATGTGTCATTCATGCACGTCTCTAGTCCTGGACTCAAAGGAAAGGGATCGCAAGAGATGACTAAGGCATAACCTTTGACCTAAAAGAGCTCCTAATTTATTGACAGAGAACCCATGAAGGATGCCAATGGCTCCTTCTCTTAAGAAGTTCACAGTGTATAATAGGAATTCAAGTGTAAAATTTGTCTCAGATAGGAGAAACAGATTTAGGGCCCCAATAATGGCAGGAGAGTTTTTCTGGCTGCATCCAATCTTCTTCTGGTGACCTTGATCTGGTTATGCTTTATATATTGAGTTAACTCTGCATTACACATGGGTTGTTACAGGTCTATGGTAGACAGCTCATGCCCTTGCCTACGTTTTTGGTTCATATACTAGCATGGCATGATACTCATTTTTCTTATTTGTATGTAACCAAAGAATTATGTTTAAACTGCAGTTACCTTGCCCAGGGACAGTTATCTAACATGGCTCTTCAGCCTTCCATTGTATAATCTTAGGCAGGTTACTTAACCTTGTTAGGCCTCAGTTTCCTCACCCGTAAAATAAGATAGTCATAGATGAGTGAGAATTTTAGAAATATTAATATTATATTCATAAGTAAATATAAATCATTCAGAGTAATTCCTAGCACATGGTAAAAATGCAAAATAATAGTTATTATTTCTATTCTATTTTTTATTAGCATTAGCTGGAGATGCAATAAAAACAGACTCCATCAATATCTTCTTTCCTATCCCAAACTCACATCTGAATATTCTTGAATGATTTTCATGGGAGTGATTCAGGGGGTTGTGTGTATTATTAACCTTCTTGTTTTTAAGAGGCGAGAAAGCACATTTGAACGGACTGTTGTCTTAAAGTATCTTCTCCATTATTTTGATTGTCTTAATGGTTATTACCCATGGGTATTGCACTAGTAAACACTCTCATGACTAACGCAGTCTTGCAAAAAGTAATAAAAGAAGAAAAGGAAAATGAAAGTGATGAGCAAGAAGATAGAAAGGCAACCTTTTCTTATTGGTGACTTACTGGAACTTTATTATTTAACTGCTTCAAATCTACTCACATGTGGACCCTGGATTCTGTACATCTGATTTGTTGTCATTGTAGAGAACTCTTCAAACTTTGGTAAGCCACCTGAAACCTAAGTGTTGAGAATCTCTTATGGAGGAGCTGTCTGCTTTGTGAGAAAGTTCCTGAAGAAAGTTTTTAGAAATCTCACCGTTAGCTGGGAAATCAAATGATTAAATATTGTAATAACAAATGTTTTCTCTTGGAACTGTCCCAGAATTTTTCTCTTTTCCATAAGTAATAAGAAAGAAGAGAAACCATCATACTCTAAAAGGAATATTATAATGAATGACCTACTGGAGTGCACCGTGGGCTTCATGTTAGGTGTCCATTACGTGCTGAACTGACCACAGAATTCATGAGAGCATGGTAAAGGCAGGTTTCACAGGGCAAAATGAAGTTGCCCTCAGGTTGGCCCTCTCCTCACACCAGTGGGAACTGCTGTTTGCACAAGAAAATACAGCCCATTAGAAATGAGAGGGAGAACTGGATATTTCACTGGGATACTGGGAAAGTTGGGGCAGAAATTGACCCAGCGATTGTTATTTATCTTGTCTCTAAAAATTCTGGTTCATATATTCTCCCTTTTCTCCAAGCATCTAGCTCACTGGTGATGCTGAGCAAAGATTGTTAATTTGTTCATTGGTCATGGGTGGAAACTAAAGTGACAGGTGCTGAAATTAAATGATGCGTATGTAGAAAGAGCTCTTGAAGGTTCTACATTTTCCTTATGTGATTTAATCCTCACAGCAGTTCTCTAAGGGCAGTAGCATCAGTCCCAAATTGTAGATGAGAAGACTGAGGCTCAGACAGGCTAAATAAATTTTCCAAAATCAAAACCATGTTTCTATCTCAGCTGTATCTTTGCACATTCCCGGGGGGTGGGGGGGGGGGCGGGTAGGAAAAGGGAAACAGGTTTATGGTACAAAATAATGATGCCTTTTGCCTCTTTATTATTTATTTCCCTGTTAACCACTAATGTTAGAGTCCTATATCTTTTGCATAGAATTATTCATTAAGGTAGCAGAAGTAAGGTTTATAACGAAATTAACAATGGCTGCAATCTGACTTAAGAATAAAAAGGCTAAGGGGTGCCTGGGTGGTTCAGTAGGTTGAGCTTCTGACTTCGACCCAGGTCATGATCTCGTGGTTCGTGAGTTCGGGCCCCAAGTTGGGCTCTGTGCTGAGGGCTCAGAGCCTGGAGCCTGCTTCGGATTCTGTGTCTCCCTCTCTCTCTGCCCCTCCCCCCACATGCACTCTGTCTCTCTCTACCTCTCAAAAATAAAGACAACTAAAAAAATTTTTTTAAAAAGAATAAAAAGGCTAAGAAAATACCCAAAAACAAAAATATACAAATAGTATTCTGGAAGTATTCTTCTAGCAAATAGCTTAACCAAAAATGAATCCACCTTTAAATCCAGCTGCTGGGGATACTAAATTATATTCAATTAACTGCATGGATACCAACAGATGCCTAAGCACTTAAGTTGTGCTGTTTTTACATTGCATAAAAACCCCAGGGACTTCTTGGGGGATGGAGAAAATGGGAGTGGATATTGATTAAAAGCAAGCATTTATAACTCGTCAGATGACTGGTAGTAGAAACTGAGACCTCCCTTTCACAGGCATTTATAGTCTAACCTGATATGGGAGACACTCAGGGCTCAGAAAAAAAAAATCTGAACCTCAGTTTCACAGCCTGTAAAATAGGAGAGGAGGGAATAGCAAAAGCAGAGAAGGTATATGACAGTCACATGTTGGAGCTCAGCAGCTCCCAGTTCTCCTCCTTTCCCTCCTATTCTCATCCCTGTCTCTTGGTTGAGGTGTTGTTTGCAAGGCATTGCTGACTGTGAAGGTTGCTCTGTCAAATAGTCCTTTTTCTCTTTATGCTTCATGAAAGAGTGAAACAAGACCTTTTAAATCCACAACTCCTACCAATGTCAAAAATCACTTTTCACAAATGGGTAGAGCTTCAGGTACAGGGAAGGCCCAATGGGCCAGAATCATTCAGTAGAATGCTGTAGGGAGGGGGCTGGGGAGTCATGAGTTTATCTAATAAGGAAGTCTAAATGTCTGATGGTACTGTCCTGGCCAAGTCAAATGAGAGCCAGACTGAAGGTGGAGGTCCACTGGAGGTGGACCCTTATATCATACCAGTTAGTTGATGAGCAGGGAAAGTTGGTGATGGCAAAGGCCATTTTCTCTGCATGGAATGGATTCAAAGGCACAGAAAGTACCAGGTCAAAAGTGAAAAGTGGTGCTTGTTCATTCCTCTGGCAGAAGTAGTTTCATAAGGGAGGAGAAGTTACAGCTTGCAAGAACTGAAAAGAGAAAAGATTCTGAAGACATGTCAGCCAGCCCCAGCCCCAGCCCCAGTAAAAGGGCAGCTGACCTAGACTCCCATGACTACAAAAAGTTTCAGGCTGATGGGATAACTTAACTCTAATGGGAAAAATAAAAAAGTGTTTCCTCTAGTTCTGGCAGCCCAGCAAGGAAAAAGAGGTATTAGCAGAAGTCTGAGCCTTCGGGGGTCTGGCCCACATCCCAGCCATATCCTGAGAAAATGGCAGGACTTCCAAAAATTCTTGTGGCAGGCATTCGCATTTCCTGTCCTAAATGGTTAGGCCATCTGGAATGTCTATTATGGAAGCATTAAACTTACGGAACTGTCCTCACGGGCTCTCAAAACCACTTCAAGTATTCTACAGAATAAAAATAAGTTGAGTAAACATAAACTATAAGATTACCAATTTTTCTGGAAGACGAGGCACAAATGTACTGGGGTCATATGAAATTATCAAATATATAAAAACTAAGAACTTTACAAGTGCATTTCATTGAGTGATTTTGGAGTAAATTTAAGATACAGACCTGAATCTAAGGTCAGGACATTTTGGCCATGGTCTTCTAGAGTTCTTACAGTTACTGACTTCTGTATGTTAATATTCTCCACAGGCAGGACAACCTCAAGCTCCCAGAAGCAGCCAAAGTGCTTTGACAATGGAGAGGCAGGCATATCATCTGTCTATACACAAGGCCACATTATTCTTCTTTAGATGTCACTGCCATTTCACAATGTACATAAAAAGGAACTGACAAGTAAACATATGTAATAGGAAATCTAGTCATATTGTAAACATGCCCATACAGAATATAGTAGTTTTCTGTGTCTGTACAACAAATTACCACAAACTCAGTGACTTTAAATAATATCATTCACTATCTCCAAATTACATAAGCCAGAAGTCCAAGCAGTCCTGAGTTCTCTGCTTTTAAGGTACCAGAAGACCAAAATGACAGTGTCTTCTAGACTGGCCTCTAACCTGGAGGCTCTGAAACATCCAGTCTCGGGCTCATTCTGGCTGCTGGAAGAATTCAGTTCTGTGGGGTTGTAGAACTGAGGTACCCATTCTTGGCTGGCAGCTGAGGCCCCTCTCAGCTCCTTAAGACCACCTGCATTCCTTCTCATGTGGTCTTCTCTGTCTTCAAACCAGGAAGGCCCATGACTCCTTCTTACCCTGAGAATCTCTCCTGATTTTTCTTTCTGCCTGCAGTCTGAGAAAACATCTCTATTTTTAAGGTGCTCTCATTATATTACTCCCACCTGGATAATCTCACTGTTGCCATATATGGAACATATTCACAGGATTAATGCTAGGGGGCAAAGATCATGAAGATCATATTAAAATTCTGCTTACCACACATAGCTTGTGACTCATTCTAGAGATAGAAACAACTCTGTGCTTTCCTGACACCAGATGATGACTCTGGTTAAGGAGAACACCAGGGAGGATGCTGAGTGTATTTTTGTGCGGAATGGACAGTCACAGGTAATGTGATTCACAGTGTTAGTTGTGGTTGTTACATTTCATATGGCTGCTGCTTAGTAACCTTTAAAATGATCTCCAGCATATGTTCTACCTATCTGATATAGTTTCTCCCCGTCTTGACTTCCAACCTTACCCTATCCCATTTCATAGAAGTCTCAGCCCTGAAGCTTGAAGGAACCTCACTTTCCTCTGGCCGCACTGCTCTTCTGAATACAGTTAGTGCTGTTGATGTTGCTCTGTCCACATTGATCTCCCTATGTAAACCTTTTCTGCCCAGTCTAGTCTGAGTGCCTCAAGGGCAGTTAGAGTACCTGAGGGGATCGTACTCACCTGTGAATCCCCTGGTACATCCTGCCTGAAACCTGACCCAGAACAGGTGCTCAATGAAGAATTGTAAGATTTAGATAGGTAGTGCCATTACCCTGTACTGTGTTATGTATAGGCAGTAAATTATATGCCCAACAGCTTTGCATGCTGTTATGTTAGCAAAACAGATTAAGGTTTTAAGTCCCACAATAGCCAATCAATATATATTGCAACACAGAATCCATACACTTCTAAATGAGTTTGTACAGTTCAGTTACCTTCTTTCCCCATTCAGGTAATACAATTCTCATATTTAATTTGTTGGCTGATATGTGAGCTCTCAGAAGCCAGGGGATTATCTTCTTTGCTCCTGCAAATGATATCAGAATTAGCTACAGTGAATATGTCAATGCCAGGTAACCATGATTTGGGGAGTAGGCAGAAATGGTCAGTAAAGTAGCTCTTCCCCACTCAGGTTATTACAAAGTCAAATCATCAACCCATATCAATGTCATTTCAACCCAATGAACATAGGAAGCTCAGGGCCACCTATTAAAATGTGATGTGGATGTCTAATGGGTATAGCCAGATCTATGATGAAGGACTGGATAGGGAAGGTACTTACAAGGGTTCACTGCTAGATAGCACTCATGTGTGCAGACGCTTTCACTCAGAATATGGCCTTCAACTGCTGCCCATAAAGCATAAGGAGCATGCTTCATTGGGGCAGCTCTGAGGAAATCCCTGATTGCAGATACTGAGTGTCTCCAGTGACATGCACTTAAATGTTGTCCTGAGGCTAACACAGACTAGGGACTTTTACTGAATAAAATGTGATTTGACAACCGCCAATTAAAAGAAGGAGTGGGGGGAAAACTATTGTGACTTTGAATCATAAGTGATCTGCCTTTGGAGGATCCCTGAGACAGACTAGCCAGACCCTCAAATGACCTGCCTCTTTGCATTTCCAATAGATTAAACAATGGATAGATGTCCCAGGAATCAGGGACAGTGGCCAGATGTGGACACTGAAAAAGATTAAACTCTGCCTCAATGGCAACTCTAGTACCTCAGCAAGGTCACTGAGGGCAATGTAGTAATTTAACGCTCTATATAGGTGCTTTCTATACACTGGTTAAGCATTAAAATATGCTAGGCTACAACTGTAGAGAAAATAGATGAGCTGTACATAAACTGATGCTATAGGGAAAACAAGAAAATGAAGATGGCTATGAAGGTGATGCATTTATTATAGGTTAACATATATTCTATTCTAATAATAATCCCTGGCTTTATGCTTAAAATGTTATATATTAAATAAATCTTCTTCTTAGTACTTCAGCATAAGCCCCTTTACATAGGGCTCAAAAATTGTTCAAAATACATTGCAGGTATGTTTTCCAATTAATAAGTACATCATTGAAGTAGTTCTAAATAGACCAAACTTTATAATATTTTGGTAGAAGTGTTCTGTTTTTTGTTTTTTTTTTTTCTTTTTTCCCCCAGGGAGCCCTCTTGTGGGTAACAAGCATATTACTGAAACATAGATTATCAGTGAGTTGGTTGGAATTGGGTTGGGAAGAATGCTTCATGTTTCATTCATGATAAGCCTGAAATATGTATGCACTTTTCTGCCCCTACATTGTTTCTCCATTTTTAGGTTCCCAAATTTAATTTTAGACTTCCAAGCTTTCAGAGAACCTACAGGTCATCTGGCCTGGTAGCTCCCAAACTGACTGATCATCATTATTATCTAGGGAACATTTTAAAAGTACATATCCTTGGGTTTTACTGAAAGATATTCTGGGTTGGTTAAGTCTGGGAAGGGGCTAGCAATCACTAGTGTTTTAAATATGCCATGGTGATTCTGATTATGAATCAAACTTAACACTGAAACTGTCCAACTCCCCTTCTGATTATATTTGCTGCAAGACAAGGGATATTTATCCTTAAAGTTACTTATTCTCTTGCAAACTCAGCTGTGAATCTGACAGGGATAGTGCCCTGTGTGACTTCCTGTCCCCCAAGAACCTAGTGTTATGATGACTAGAGTAGATAATAAATGTTTATTAAATTGAGTTAGGTAATTCCATTCTACTAATTAATATTTTTAATAGTATTAAAATCATAGTCCCAATGGATTTGTACTTTAGAAGCCCTTAAACAAAGATTTCAGTATAAAATCTAAACATGATCAATCAATACAATGACATTACAGAATCTAGGAGCATTCAAACAAATACCATGCATATTTGTAGTCCTTATGTTGAATAGTGAGAATAAAGTTGATATTTGTTTTCCCTCACTGATATTTTAAAAGAATATGCCATTATATTCCAGTTAAAGTTAATAAAGTTTTTCAGCTCTTCTCACCATTCAGTGTAATGTACTTGTATAACTGCAGTAATGGAAAAAGACAATCATGGATACTCTCATTTATATGCACAATTTTGAATTCCAAGAAAATAAGAAGCAAGTTACCATGCATTTACCTTTACAAATGCTGAGATGAGGCAAGATTGGATATAAGCAATCGGATCTGACGATAATATATTCCATTTGCAATTGTTAGAGATTTATGCAAGATAGCAGGTAACACCTTCCTTTTGAATTTCAAATGCTGTATAACCTTTTGAAGATAACAAGGGATATTCATCCGAAATAATGGTAGGAAATTTATAACGGAGACCACATAATTAGTTGTTATTTTTTGCAAATACCATATACTCTGATAGGAACATGGCCAGGAAAAAACTATATACCTCTTAGTCAAAAGTCGGCACCTCGCCTCCCCTCCCCTCTGCTCTTCTCTCCTCCCCTGCCTTTCCCTCCAATCCCTTCCTCTCCCCTCCCCTCCCCTCCCCTTCCCTCCCCTCTCCTCTCCTATGACTTTAACAGCTTGGTACATAGGGTACCCAATCATTTAGAAGAACATAAATTAAATGGAGAAGAGCATTTTCAAATGCTTATGAGCTCTATTGGATTCTCAGATTTATCTCTAATGTGTGTCCTTATCAAAATAGAAAATTGTATGGGTCTGGGTTAAATTCTTCAACATGATAGGCATCCACCAATACCAAGCTTAGCAATTCAATATTAGAAGAAAGAAACATTAATTTAATTATCTTAGAGTGACCATTGTTTACGTGATATTTTCCAGAAGAATTCAACACCTCAACTTCAGTTTCAGAGTAAAGCTCCTCCAAAGCAGCTTACTCCAATAGGTATAACTTGACAAGAGTTCCCCTAGAACCATGGCCTGGCAATTCTGTTCATCTAGGCTAGTATTTTAAGCTGGTATTTCCAGATATGACCATTAACTCCCTGTGTGGTTGAGGCTCATGAAGAGTAAACTACTACATTGACTCTTCACATATTTCTAGAAAGTTCTCCAATGAGCAACAGCTACAACTAAGTGATTGTATTCATCTCTGCCATTTCCACTTTAGTCTTGTGTTCAGAGAGAGAGAGCGAGAGGGGGAGAGAGAGAGAGAGAGTGAGCGAGCATCTTCTACTTCATTTCACCAGGCTCTTAATCTTGGTGAAATGAGGTAGAATGACTCTCCTTTTGCTCCCTAGAAGACCTTTTCAACTCCAAGTGCTGAACCAGTAGTTTTAAAGGCAGTTCTTTTGTACCAGACCTTTGGTGCAATTTCAGAGGAAACTTCTTGAGTATTTCTCTGTCACCTTTCTTCCACTTGTATACAGCCAGAGAAAACATTTTCCTAAACATAATGCCAGCTGAATAGTCATTTACTTCTCTTTACATTCACCCAGTGACTTCTTATCTAGATCCTGCTCTCTCAAATATTAAGTGAGGGATGTCTTCCTCCCTTCCTACAAAACACAACACAACACAACAAAACAAAACACCCTCCTTCTTTGAGGAGACAAAAAATACAATATGTTAATAGTAATAAAAGTTCTCATAACAGCAGCAAAAAATATACTGGACAATAAAGTCTATGGGAATTCACCATATGAAATGGTTACATGTTACATGTTCCAGAATAGCTGAGGAGATGTGAGTGGGAACTTGGAAGATCAGTAAATTTCAATAGTAGAAAGAAGAGGGGAAGCATCTGAGTATCTTTTGTCTGTGGAAAACACTGCCCTCTCAGGCATGAGGACATTAAATCTGGATGCCACTCTGTAAAGGAGACTGATCCCTGGGCTGCTCAATATTTTCATGTACATAGTTGTTGGCTGGGTATACTCAGTCTTATGTCTGTCCTTAAATTAGAACTTAAATGTCAACATTAAGACGACAAAGCTTTAGTTGAAAATGGTTGAATACATACTACTGAATGTGGATTATATATTGTTTGCCAAACACATGACTTGGGAGCATATAGACACTTTCAGATTACAAGTCATATCCAGAAATAACTGCACTGTGATTTTTTGTATTAACTATAATACTAATGTTGTGTAATGGCATGATTTTTTTTTCTTTTTTTAAAGTTGATTTATTTATATTTAGAGGGAGACAGAGATAGAGGGATAGAGACAGACAACACGTGTGAGTGCGCATGAGTTAGTGAGGGACAGAGAAAGAGAGGAGAAAGAGAAAGAATCCCAAGCAGGCTCCCTGCTGTTAATGCAGAGTCTGGCAGGGGAGATCCATCTCAAGGTATGTGAGATCACAACCTGAGCCTAGATAAAGAGTCAGACATACACTTAACAAACTGAGCCACCCAGGCGCCCCTGTAATGGAATGATTTAGATCTGAATTTTGCTCCTGTTTCCTAGTCCTGATTCTATGCTTCTCTATTTGGAAGATCACTTCTTTTTAGGGGAGTTCTTCTTTTCTTTCTTTTCCTTCTCCTTCCCACCCCCTTCTTTTTTGTTACAGAGCATTGGTACTATAAAACTCAGTGTTTAAAATAAAGACCCTTTTGGTTTCCACAAGAGATCCCACTGACAATCTTCAATTCTGACCATTTCTGATATTATTTGCTATTGTGTATAAGAGAGAAAATTCAGTTAAGGCCTCACGCTTCCAGGGCAAACACTGTGCTAATGCCCTCTACAAATTGCTTGTACACGGGTTTCTACAAAATGTTTTCTGTTTCAATAGTAGGAAAGATATTGAAAAACTTCCTGGCTTTAGGTAGAACAAAAAAAATCTTTTATTCTGAGTACCCAGGGGAAGGTTTGTTTTTCTCTCTGTAATAACTGGGCTCTTAAAGTTTGCAAGGACGAAATACTCCCAGGTTACATTAGTAAGTGGATTATTGCATGGATACCAAGGAAGAGTTGATATAAAATGTATCTCCTCAGTTAAAAAAAAAAAACCACAAAAAACCATTCATTTAAGGTATTGTATGATACTGAGTTCTTTATTGTGAGTCACTTAACAGCCACACCTTCAAAGAGAGAGGATCTTTATAGATCATTCTTCAGTATGTATCACCCCACTGAACAGAAGTTTTCACCAGAATTCTTTTTTGTATTAATTCAAGAACCTATTATGTGCCCGACACTGCTCTAGGTTCTGAGGTTTCATTGTTTTTTGAACAATACCCTGCCTTCTTTGAAGTTACATTGTAGTAGTCTTTCATTTAAGAAAAACTTGGCCTTTTTTTGTAGCTAGTCCAAACACAACTGACTTTGGCTCAAGCAGTAATAACCAGAACAGCACAACTGGTTCCATTTGACCCAAGAGGCAGTTGCCACTTCAATGTTATACAGACAAGTTTTCTAAGAGATTTATTTTATTTTATTTTTTAATGGAGGGTATTTTAGCTTTATGAACTCTACGAGCATTGCTCAAGGGACACATTATACTTTGGAACTCTTTTCTCTGTGGTCTTTCCTGCACTCACTCTTAAATGACCCTCTGAGAGGACCAGGAAGTAAGTCTTATTCTTTTCTGGAAAAAATAATACTGTTGTTTCCTATATATTTTATCCCCATGTTTGTATTAGTCACAAATATCAGGTAACCTAAAAATAAATGGTAAAGATACAAAAGAAGTTATGTCTTAATTATGAAAAACACGACTCACATAGTTTTACTGAAAATAAAATAATAAGTCTGACACACAGACACATCTCTTCACAGCTTAGAAAATAAATTTATATGCATTTAATTTCACCTCATAATAGTTCTGCGAGACTGACTGTGGAAGCATTACTATTCCCATTTTACAGATGAATAAACAAGGCCCCATATTGTGAAAACAGGAGAGTTAGAATTCAAACTGTACTTGTCTGGCTAGAAGCCCAGTTCTATTTCCCAGTTACATTCTGCCACCCCTACAACTGCTAATTTGATTCAGCAAATATTTATTAAACGCATGATTGAGTTTTATTTCCCCCATGCTTGCTACTTGATTGACTAGTGGTTGGAACTTATTGGTGTAAGTAGCAGATTCTACCAGGCAGCTTTCATAAAGGAAAGGGGCATTTTCGTGCATGATTTTAAGTGATGATGTTTACACAACAGGCTTGTCAACATACTCTATATTCAGAGATAAGTACCCCATAATAAATTTACACCCTGAGTTATTTGAACAAATCATTTGATTAGTACAGATATAATTTCCATCCTTAGAACAACTAGAAGTGGCTTAGGTGAAACGACTCAGGAGCCTGGAGGTAATATGAACATAGGGTGTGTCTGAAATCTCTACCCTTCACCTCCCCTCTGTCCTCTCAGATCCCAGAATTCTGTTGGTTTCATCTGGCTCACTCACCTTTCTGATCATGTAAAGCATGTATTATGAGGCATTCATTTTGCTTTTTTATCACATTGTGCTTTTATGATTTATGAATGCATAGTCTATCTTCTGCATAGCATGACTGGGGTAAAAAGTGTGTTCCTACTTCTCAAGGTACCCCCTTAGCTTTTAGCCCAGGAGTTGTGCTCACTACATTTTGGAGAATAAAATTAAAACATCACCAAGCAATAGAAATACCCATTATGGACGTAATATAAAAATGCCAAAATCCTAGTTCTCAATTCACTTCTCTCTGCCACTGGAGTCTACTAATTTGGCTGATTAGATTCTAAACATGTGCACCCATGTTTCTAAGGAAAAAAAACATGGAAAGAATTTGTAGTCCTTTTAAAGAAAACATTCTACTTATTGATTCACTAAAATACTCCTTTTCCCAGAACACTTTCCCATGTTTGTTCTAAGGGAAAAACGTGATACAAAGTCTTCAGGCAGAAATTAAAGAGAGAAATATGCTTCCACTGGGATCCATTGACTATACATTTGAATAATTCTGAAATGGAAAGAAAAGTGTTCATTATTATCCTAATTCTCAAGTGTTCTGTTTCTCCCCTTCAGGGTTATAATAGAAGCAGTTTCTTATGGGTCATGAAACGGTAGCCTGAGTCTCAGGAATAGGCTTCCACAGGGTCAAGGCTGAATGTCCTTGAAGTGGAACTAGAGAGATTTTACACTTAGCATCAAAAGAAAATCTGAGCAAGCCAATAGAGGTGGATATTGAATGAGCAATATCTATTGAGCATTTTTTGTGTGTTCAGGCACAGTCCCAATTGCTGCATATCCATTGTTTTATACAACCTACAAAAGCCCCTTGAAAATTGGTTATTGTGATCCTATATTACAACTGAAGAAAATACATTTTGATGATTCCAGTTATTGGGGCATGAATATGGTACCTCATTATAAGTTGTCCTTCTACAAACCATCTTAACACAAATTCCCTGTCAGCCTGATTGAACTGAACAAGGTTTACACATCCCTCACTTCATTGTGTTATTTATGCTCAGAAGTGCTTTAACTCTAGCACAGTTGGAGTTCTTCATGCCTTATTGTGATGGAATACAGTCAGACACAGAATGTGCTTGATTTTAGTCATTTTAAATTTTGATATAGTTTCTAACTCATAGAAAAGTTACAAGAATAGTATGAGGAACTCATGTATAATCTTTACACAGATTTCCCATATTCTTTTTTTTTTTTTAGTTTTTATTTAAATTCCAACTGGTTAACATACAGTGCAATGTTAGTTTCAGGTGTACAATGTAGTGATTCAACACTTCCATACAACATCTGTTGCTCATCACTACAAGTGTGCTCCATAATCCTTGTCGACTATTATACCTATTACCCCATCCACCTCCCCTCTGGTATAAACATCAGTTTGCTCTTGATAGTTAAGAGTTTATTTCTTGATTTGTCCCTTCACTCATTTGTTTTGTTTCTTAAATTCCACATATGAATGAAATCATATGGCATTTGTCTATGACTGACTTATGTCCCTTAGTATAATACCCTATAGCTCTATCCATGCCATTGCAAATGGCAAGATTTCATTCTTTTTTATGGCTTAGTAACATTCCATTTATATACATACACTCATATGCACACACACATATATGCACACACATATATGTGTGTATGTGTGTGTGTATATATGTGTGTGTGCGCGTGTGTGCGTGTGTATATATATATATATATATATATATACACACACACACATACATACATACCATATCTTCTTTATCCATTCATCGATTACTGGACACTTAGGCTGATCCTAAAATTTGGCTACTTTTAAATGATGTTGCTATGAAAATCTGGGTGCATGTGTCCCTTTGAGTCAGTATTTTTATCCTTTGGCTAAGTACCTAGTCGTGTAATTCCTGGATCTCAGGATGGTTCTATTTTTAACTTTTTGAGGAACCACAGTACTGTTTTCCACAGTGTGCCAGTTTGCATTCCCATGAACAGTGCAAGAGGGTTTCACTTTGAACACATCCTCACCAAAGCATGTTGTTTCTTTTGTTGTTGATTTTAGCCATTCTGACATGTGTGAGGTGATATCTCATTGCAGTTTTGATTTGCATTTCTTTTTTTAAATTTTATTTATTTTTTAAAATTTCATCCAAATTAGTTAGCATATAGTGCAACAATGATTTCAGGGGTAGATTCCTTAGTGCCCCTTACCCATTTAGCCCATCCCCCCTCCCAAAACCCCTCCCATAACCCTCAGTTTGTTCTCCATATTTATGAGTCTCTTTTGTTTTGCCCCCTCCCTGTTTTTATATTATTTTTGTTTCCCTTCCCCTATGTTCATCTGTTTTGTCTCTTAAAGTCCTCATATGAGTGAAGTCATATGATTTTTGTCTTTCTCTGACTGACTAATTTCACTTAGCATAATACCCTCAAGTTCCATCCATGTAGTTGCAAATGGCAAGATTTCAATCTTTTTGACTGCTAAGTAATATTCCATTGTATATATATATACACCACATCTTCTTTATCCATTCATCCATAGATAGACATTTGGGCTCTTTTCATACTTTGGCTATTGTTGATAGTGCTGCTATAAACATGGGGGTGATGTGTCCCTTCAAAACAGCACACCTGTATCCCTCGGATAAATGCCTAGTAGTGCAATTGGTGGGTTGTAGGGTAGTTCTATTTTTAGTTTTTTGAGGAACCTCCATACTGTTTTCCAGAGTGGCGGCACCAGCTTGCATTCCCACCAAAAACACAAAAGAGATCCTCTTTCTCTGCATCCTCGCCAACATCTTTTGTTGCCTGAGTTGTTAATGTTAGCCATTCTGACAGGTGTAAGGTGGCATCTCATTGTGGTTTTGATTTGTGTTACCCTGATGATGAGTGATGTTGAGCATTTTTTCATGTGTCAGTTGGCCATCTGGATGTCTTCTTTGGAGAATTGTCTATTCATGTCTTTTGCCCATTTCTTCACTGGATTATTTGTTTTTTGGGTGTTGAGTTTGATAAGTTCTTTGTAGATTTTGGATACTAACCTTTTGTCTGATATGTCATTTGCAAATATCTTCTCCCATTCTGTCAGTTGCCTTTTAGTTTTGCTGATTGTTTCTTTCGCTGTGCAGAGCTTTTTATTTTGCTGAGGTCCCAGTAGTTCATTTTTGCTTTTGTTTTCCTTGCCTCCGGAGATGTGTTGAGTAAGAAGTTGCTGCAACCAAGATCAAAGAGGTTTTTTTCCTGCTCTCTCCTTGAGGACTTTGATGGCTTCCTGTCTTACATTGAGGTCTTTAATCCATTATGAGTTTATTTTTGTGTATGGTGTAAGAAAGTGGTCCAGGTTCATTCTTCTGCATGTTGCTGTCCAGTTTTCCCAGCCCCACTTGCTGAAGAGACTGTCTTTATTCCATTGGTTATTCTTTCCTGCTTTGTCAATGATTAGTTGGCCATTCATTTGTGGGTCCATTTATGGGTTCTCTATTCTATTCCATTGGTCTATGTGTCTGTTTTTGTTCATTTTCATGTGTCTGTTGGCCATCCATATGTCTTCTTTGCAAAAATGTTTATTCGTGTTTTCTGCTCATTTATTAAATTGGGTTATTCATTTTTGAGGTATATTATAAATTCTTTATAAATTCTCAGGGATTCTTATATCATGATAAAGGAATACTAACCCTTTAACAGATATGTCACTTGCAAATATCTCCTCCCATTCAGTATGCTGTCTTTTTGTTTTACTGTTTCCTTTGCTGGGCAGAAGCTTTTTCTTTTCATGAAGTCCTACTAGTTTATTTGTGCTTTTGTTTTCCTTGCCTCGGGAGTCAGATCTAATAAGAAGTTGCTAATACTGATGTCAAAGAGGTTACTGCTTGTGTCCTCTTCTAGGATTTTGATGGTTTCAGGTCTCACATTTAGTTCTAATCCCTTTTGAATTTATTTTTGTGTATGGTATAAGAAAGGGGTCCAGTTTTATTCTTTTGCATATTGCTGTCCAATTTTCCCAGCACCATTTGTTGAAGAGACTGTGTTTTTCCCATTGGATATTCTTTCCTGCTTTGTCAAAGATTAATTGACTATATAATTGTGAGTTTGTTCTGGATTTTCTGTTCCACTAATCTATGTCTATTTTTGTGTCAGTACCATACTGCTTGGATCACTACAGCTTTGTATATAATTTGAAGTCCAGAATTGTGAGGCCTCCAGCTTTGCTTTGCTTTTTCAGGGTTGCTTTGGCTATTTGGGGTCTTTTGCAGTCCCATGTAAATTTTAGGATTTATTGTTCTAGTTTTGTGGAAAATGTTGTTGACATTATGATGGGGGCTGCATTAAATGCAATTTGTTTGGGTAGTATAGACATTTTAATAATATTTGTTCTTGTAATCCATGAGCATGGAGTGTCTGTCCATTTCTTTTTGTCATCTTCAGTTTCTTTCATCAGTGTTTTACAGTTCAAAGTATCCATGTTTCACCTCTTCAGTTAGATTTAATCCTCGGTATTTTACTGCTTTGGGTACAATCTTAAATGGGATTGGTTCCTTAATTTCTTTTTCTGCTGCTTCATTATTGGTGTATAGAAATGCAAGATATTTCTGTATGTTGATTTTGTATATTGTGATTTTACTGATTTCATTATCAGTTTTAGCAATATTTTGGTGGAGTCTTTTGTGTTTTCTATGTATACTGTCAGGTCATCTGCAAAAGTGAATGTTTTACTTCTTCCTTACCAGTTTGGGTGCTTTTTATTTCTTTTTGTTGTCTGATTGCTGAGTCTAAGACTTCTAGTACTGTGTTAAATAGCAGTGGTGAGAATGGACATCCCTATCTTGTTCCTGACCTTGAGGAAAAAACTCTCATTTTTTCCCCACTGAGGATATTAGCTGTGGGTTTTTTGTATATGGCCTTTATTATGTTATCTTCCCTCTAAACCTACGTTGTTGAAGGTTTTTATTATGAATAGATGTTGTACTTTTTCAAATGGTTTTCTTCATCAATTGAAATGATCATATGTTTCGCATTCTTTCATTAATTTGGCGTATCATGTTGATTGGCTTGTGAATACTGAACCATGCTTACAACCCAGGAATAAATCCCACCTGATTATAGTGAATGAGTTTTTTAAATGTATTCTTGGATTTGGTTTCTAGTATTTTATTGAGAATATGTGCATCCATGTTAATCAGGGATATTGGAGTATAGTTCTGTTTTGTAGTGGAGTCTTTATCTGGTTTTGGTATCAGGATAATACTGACCTCATAGAATGACTTTGGAAGATTTCCTTCTTTTACTATTTTCTGATCTAGTTTGAGAAGAATAGGTATTAATTCTTTAAATGTTTGGTAGAATTTTCCTGCAAAGCCATTTGGCCATGAACTTTTGTTTGCTGGGAGTTTTTGATTATTGATTCAATTTTTTGCTGGTTGTAAGTCTGTTCAAGTTTTTTATTTCTTATTGTTTCAGTTTTGGTAGTTTATATGTTTGTAGAAATTTATCCATTTTGTCCAGGTTGATCCACTTGTTGGCATGCAGTTTTTCATAATATTATTCTTATAATTGTTTATATTTCTGTGCCGTTTGTTATTTCTCCTCTACCATGTGTGATCTTATTTATTTGAATCCTTTCTCTTTTTGATAAGTCTGGCTAAAGGTTTTTTGTTTTTATTACTGTTTTCAAAGAACCAACTCTCGGTTTCATTGATCTGTTCTATTGTTTGTTTGTTTTTTAGTTTCTGTATCATTTATTTCTGCTCTCATCTTTATGATTTCCTTACTTCTGCTGGTTTAGTCTTCTTTTATTGTTCTTTTAATAGCTCCTTTAGATGTAAGGGTAAGTTGTTTATCCGAGATTGTTCTTGATTCTTGGGATAGGCCTATATTGCTATATATGTCCCTCTTAGGACCACTTTTTTCTTCATCCCAAAGGTTTTGGACCATCGTGTTTTCATTTTCTTTTTATTTTTTTTCTTTTGTATATGTTTATTCATTTTTGAGATAGAATGGGAGAGAAGTTGGGGGTGGGCAAAGTATCCAAAGTGGGCTCTGCGATGACAGCAGCCAGCCCAATGTGGGGCTCAAAGTCACTAACCATGAGATCACAACCTCTGCTGAAGTCAGATGCTCAAATGACTAAGTCACCCAGGCACCCCTGTGTTTTCATTTTCTTTGGTTTCCATGTATTTTTTAAATTTCTTCTTTGATTTCCTGGTTGACCCATTCATTGTTTTGTAGCATGTTGTTTAATCTCCATGTATTTGTTGAAGTCCAGATTTTTTCTTGTAGTTTCTAGCATTTTCTTCTAGTTTCACAGCATTAAGGTAAGAAAAGATGCATGGTATTTCAACCTTTTGTATTTGTTGAGGCCTTTTTGTGACCTAATATGTGATCTACTCTGGAGAATGCTCCATGTGTATTTGAAAAGAATGTGTATTCTGATGTTTTAGGATGGAATGTTCTGAATATCTGTTATCTGAATATCTGTTAAATCCATCTGGTCCAGTGTGTCATACAAAGCCACTGTTTCCTTCTTTATTTCCTGTTTAAATGATCTATCTGTCTCTTGATGTAAGCAGGTGTCAAAGTCCCCTACTGTTATTATGTTATTATCAAATAGTTCTTTTATGTTTGTTATTAATTGTTTTAGTTAATTTGATTCTATCATGTTGGGTACATAAATACTTACAAGTGTTATATCTTCTTGTTAGATTGTCCCCTTTATAGGTACATACTGCCTTTCTTTGTCTCCTTACATTCTGTTTTAAAGTCTAACTTGTCCACTATAGGTATTGCTACTCTGACTTTCTTTTGATATCCATTTGTGTAATATATGTTTCTGTACACCCTCCCCTTCGATATGCAGGTGTCTTTAGGTCTAAAATGATCACTTGTAGGCAGCATATAGATGGTCTTGTGTGTGTGTGTGTGTGTGTGTGTGTGTGTGTGTGTGTTTAATACATGTTATCACTCTATATCTTTTGATTGAAACATTTATTCCATTTATATTTGAAGTACCTATTGATAGGTATTTATTTATTGCCATTTTATTACTTGTTTTATGGTTGTTTCTATTGATTTTCTCTGATACTTTCTTGTCATTGTCACTTTTGGTCTCTCCTTTGTGATCAAACAGTCCTCTTTAATATTTCTTGCAGGGCTGGCTTGGTGGTCATGGACTCCTTTAGTTTTTGTTTTCCTGGGAAACTCTTTTTCTCTCCTTCTATTCTGAATGATAGCTTTGCTGGATAGAATGTTCTTGGCTGCCAATTATTCCCATTCATCATGTTAAATATATCCTGCCACTCCCTTCTGGATTACCAAGTTTCTGTTGAGAAATCTCCAGCTAGCCTTATGCATTTTCTCTTGTAAATTAAGGACTTCTTTTCTCTTGCTGCTTTTTATATTTTTAAATTTATCACTATATTTAGCAAATTTAATTACAATAGTTTGGGTGCTGGCTTCCTTTTGTTCGTTTTGCAGGGTTCTCTGTGCCTCCTGGATCTGGATGTCTGTTTTCTTCCCCAGTTTAGGGAAGTTTTCTGCCATTATTTCTTAAAATAAATTTTCTGCCTTCTTTTCTCTCTTATCTTCTTCTGGGACTCCTATGATATGAATGCTATTATGTTTGATGAGATCACTGAATTCCCTAAGTCTATTCTCATGTTGCATAATTCTTTTTCTTGTTTGTTCAGCTTCATTATTTTCTATTATTTTGTCTTCTAGGTCACTACAATGTATTTTTCTGCTTCTTCTAGCCTCTGTTGATTTCATCAAGCCTGTTTCCAAACTTGTTTTTGCATTTATCATCTCTGATTGATTCTTTTTTTAACTCTTTTATCTCTGTGGTAAGGGTCTCACTAATGCATTATATTCTTTCCTCAAGCCCAGTGAGTATCCTTATGAGTATCCTTTAAATTCTACATCAGGCATGCCACTTTTATCTGTTTTCCTTAGACACCTGACCATGTCCTTGTTTGTTTGTTTGTTTATTTGTTGTTTCCACTTGTCATAAATCCCTCTGTCTTGGCATTTTGTCTAATTCTCTGCCTTCTACTGTATGTTAGAAAAGCCAGTTACGTCTCCTGCTCCTGAAAGTAATGGTCTTATGAACAAGAGGGCAAGTGGTTCCCAGGACCTGGAGCTTCAGAAAGTGTGTCTGCTATGTGTTGAATGCACTCTGCTTTTGTGTTCTGGCTGGTCTGTCCTTCAGACCAGTCATCAGCAGAGGTTCTCCTCACCTGCTGGGTAGTGTTTGGTCCCTGGCCTGAATGTGGTGAGTTTTGACTAGGTATGCTCCGGTATGCTTGTGAAATGGGACCTGACACCAACTCGACCTGAAGTGAGACCCTGCAGAACACTCTGGTTGGGAGATGCAGTATGGGCAGGGGTTTGTGCTAGTCTTCTGGGGGAGGGGCACACCACATTAGGATTGAGGCAAGCTTTATTGAGAAGAGCAGTCCCACCAGAGCATAGGGAGGTGGGGCTTGGTGTAAGCAAGTTAAGCAGCCAGTGTCCATGCTGTGCTACTTCCCACAGGTGGCTCTGTGTTTATGCTGAAGGGCAGGAGAGGAAAATGGTGCCAGCCAGCTATTTTGTTCCTGGAGAGGTGTCTCCATGAACACTGCCTCTCAGAGACCCACTCTGAGAAGAGAGAATAATCTCTCCCCTGTGTGCCCCAGGTATTCTTTTTTTTTCAATATATGAAGTTTATTGTCAAATTGGTTTCCATATAACACCCAGTGCTCATCCCAAAAGGTGCCCTCCTCCATACCCATCACCCACCCTCTCCTCCCTCCCACCCCCCATCAACCCTCAGTTTGTTCTCAGTTTTTAAGAGTCTCTTATGCTTTGGCTCTCTTCCACTCTAACCTCTTTTTTTTTTCCTTCCCCTCCCCCATGGGTTTCTGTTAAGTTTCTCAGCATCCACATAAGAGTGAAACCATATGGTATCTGTCTTTCTCTGTATGGCTTATTTCACTTAGTATAACACTCTCCAGTTCCATCCATGTTGCTACAAAGGGCCATATTTCATTCTTTCTCATTGCCACGTAGTACTCCGTTGTGTATATAAACCACAATTTCTTTATCCATTCATCAGTTGATGGACATTTAGGCTCTTTCCATAATTCGGCTATTGTTGAGAGTGCTGCTATAAACATTGGGGTACAAGTGACCCTATGCATCAGTTCTCCTGTATCCCTTGAGTAAATTCCTAGCAGTGTTATTGCTAGGTCATAGGGTAGGTCTATTTTTAATTTTTTGAGGAACCTCCACACTGTTTTCCAGAGCGGCTGCACCAATTTGCATTCCCACCAACAGTGCAAGAGGGTTCCCATTTCTCCACATCCTCTCCAGCATCTATAGTCTCCTGATTTGTTCATTTTGGCCACTCTGACTGGCGTGAGGTGATATATGGGTGTGGTTTTGATTTGTATTTCCTTGATGAGGAGCGACGTTGAGCATCTTTTCATGTGCCTGTTGGCCATCCGGATGTCTTCTTTAGAGAAGTGTCTATTCATGTTTTCTGCCCATTTCTTCACTGGGTTATTTGTTTTTCGGGTGTGGAGTTTGGTGAGCTCTTTATAGATTTTGGATACTAGCCCTTTGTCCGATATGTCATTTGCAAATATCTTTTCCCATTCCGTTGGTTGCCTTTCAGTTTTGTTGGTTGTTTCCTTTGCTGTGCAGAAGCTTTTTATCTTCATAAGGTCCCAGTAATTCATTTTTGCTTTTAATTCCCTTGCCTTTGGGGATGTGTCAAGTAAGAGATTGCTACGGCTGAGGTCAGAGAGGTCTTTTCCTGCTTTCTCCTCTAGGGTTTTGATGGTTTCCTGTCTCACATTCAGGTCCTTTATCCATTTTGAGTTTATTTTTGTGAATGGTGTGAGAAAGTGGTCTAGTTTCAACCTTCTGCATGTTGCTGTCCAGTTCTCCCAGCACCATTTGTTAAAGAGACTGTCTTTTTTCCGTTGGATGTTCTTTCCTGCTTTGTCAAAGATGAGTTGGCCATACGTTTGTGGGTCTAGTTCTGGGGTTTCTATTCTATTCCATTGGTCTATGTGTCTGTTTTTGTGCCAATACCATGCTGTCTTGATGATGACAGCTTTGTAGTAGAGGCTAAAGTCTGGGATTGTGATGCCTCCTGCGTTGGTCTTCTTCAAAATTACTTGGGTAATTCGGGGCCTTTTGTGGTTCCATATGAATTTTAGGATTGCTTGTTCTAGTTTCAAGAAGAATGCTGGTGCGATTTTGATTGGGATTGCATTGAATGTGTAGATAGCTTTGGGTAGTATTGACATTTTGACAATATTTATTCTTGAATCCATGAGCAGGGAATGTCTTTCCATTTCTTTATATCTTCTTAAATTACCTTCATAAGCTTTCTATAGTTTTCAGCATACAGATCTTGTACGTCTTTGGTTAGATTTATTCCTAGGTATTTTATGCTTCTTGGTGCAGTTGTGAATGGGATCAGTTTCTTTATTTGTCTTTCTGTTGCTTCATTATTAGTGTATAAGAATGCAACTAATTTCTGTACATTGATTTTGTATCCTGCAACTTTGCTGAATTCGTGTATCAGTTCTTGCAGACTTTTGGTGGAGTCTGTTGGGTTTTCCATGTATAATATCATGTCATCTGTGAAAAGTCAAAGCGTGACTTCATCTTTGCCAATTCTGATGCCTTTAATTTCCTTTTGTTACCTGATTGCTGATGCTAGCACTTCCAACACTATGTTAAACAACAGCGATAAGAGTGGACATCCCTGTCATGTTCCTGATCTCAGGGGGAAAGCTCTCAGTTTTTCCCCATTGATGATGATATTAGCTGTGGGCTTTTCATAAATGGCTTTTATGATCTTTTAAGTATGTTCCTTTTATCCCTACTTTCTCGAGGGTTTTTATTAAGAAACGTTGCTGAATTTTGTCAAAGGCCTTTTCTGCATCGATTGACAGGATCCTATGGTTCTTTTATTAATGTGATGTATCACATTGATTGATTTGCGAATGTTGAACCAGCCTGCATCCCAGGAATGAATCCCACTTGATCATGGTGAATAATTCTTTTTATATGCTGTTGAATTCGATTTGCTAGTATCTTATTGAGAATTTTTGCATCCATATTCATCAGGGATATTGGCCTGTAGTTCTCTTTTTTTACTGGGTCTTTGTCTGGTTTAGGAATCAAAGTAATACTAGCTTCAGATAATGAGTCTGGAAGTTTTCCTTCCCTTTCTATTTTTTGGAATAGCTTGAGAAGGATAGGTATTGTCTCTGCTTTAAATGTCTGGTAGAACTCCCCTGGGAAGCCATCTGGTCCTGGACTCTTATTTGTTGGGAGATTTTTGATGACTGATTCAATTTCTTCGCTGGTTATGGGTCTGTTCAAGCTTTCTATTTCCTCCTGATTGAGTTTTGGAAGAGTGTGGGTGTTTAGGAATTTGTCCATTTCTTCCAGGTTATCCAGTTTGCTGGCATATAATTTTTCATAGTATTCCCTGATAATTGCTTGTATTTCTGAGGGATTGGTTGTCATAATTCCATTTTCATTCATGATTTTATCTATTTGGGTCATCTCCCTTTTCTTTTTGAGAAGCATGGCTAGAGGTTTATCAATTTTGTTTATTTTTTCAAAAAACCAACTCTTGGTTTCGTTGATCTGCTCTACAGTTTTTTTAGATTCTATATTGTTTATTTCTGCTCTGATCTTTATTATTTCTCTTCTTCTGCTGAGTTTAGGCTGCCTTTGCTGTTCTGCTTCTATTTCCTTTAGGTGTGCTGTTAGATTTTGTATTTGGGATTTTTCTTGTTTCTTGAGATAGGCCTGGATTGCAATGTATTTTCCTCTCAGGACTGCCTTTGCTGCATCCCACAGCGTCTGGATTGTTGTATTTTCATTTTCGTTTGTTTCCATATATTTTTTAATTTCTTCTCTAATTGCCTGGTTGACCCATTCATTCTTTAGTAGGGTGTTCTTTAACCTTCATGCTTTTGGAGGTTTTCCAGACTTTTTCCTGTGGTTGATTTCAAGCTTCATAGCATTGTGGTCTGAAAGTATGCATGGTATAATTTCAATTCTTGTAAACTTATGAAGGGCTGTTTTGTGACCCAGTATATGATCTATCTTGGAGAATGTTCCATGTGCACTCGAGAAGAAAGTATATTCTGTTGCTTTGGGATGCAGAGTTCTAAATATATCTGTCAAATCCATCTGATCCAATGTAGCATTCAGGGCCCTTGTTTCTTTATTGACCGTGTGTCTAGATGATCTATCCATTTCTGTAAGTGGAGTGTTAAAGTCCCCTGCAATGACCACATTCTTATCAATAAGGTTGCTTATGTTTGTGAGTAATTGTTTTATACATTTGGGGGCTCCTGTATTCAGCGCATAGACATTTATAATTGTTAGCTCTTCCTGATGGATAGACTCTGTGATTATTATATAATGCCCTTCTTCATCTCTTGTTACAGCCTTTAAAGTCTAGTTTGTCTGATATAAGTATGGCTACTCCAGCTTTCTTTTGACTTCCAGTGGCATGATAAATAGTTCTCCAACCCCTCACTCTCAATCTGAAGGTGTCCTCAGGTCTAAAATGAGTCTCTTGTAGACAGCAAATAGATGGGTCTTGTTTTTTTATCCATTCTGACACCCTATGTCTTTTGGTTGGCGCATTTAGTCCATTTACATTCAGTGTTATTATAGAAAGATATGGGTTTAGAGTCATTGTGATGTCCGTAGGTTTCATGCTTGTAGGGATGTCTCTGGTACTTTGTCTCACAGGATCCCCCTTAGGATCTCTTGTAGGGCTGGTTTAGTGGTGATGAATTCCTTCAGTTTTTGTTTGTTTGGGAAGACCTTTATCTCTCCTTCTATTCTAAATGACAGACTTGCTGGATAAAGGATTCTCGGCTGCATATTTTTTTTTCTGTTCATCACATTGAAGATCTCCTGCCATTCCTTTCTGGCCTGCCAAGTTTCAGTGGAGAGATTGGTCATGAGTCTTATAGGTCTCCCTTTATATATTAGAGCACGTTTATCTCTAGCTGCTTTCAGAATTTTCTCTTTATCCTTGTATTTTGCCAGTTTCACTATGATATGTCATGTAGAAGATTGATTCAATTATGTCTGAAGGGAGTTCTCTGTGCCTCTTGGAGTTCAATGCCTTTTTCCTTCCCAGATCCGGGAAGTTCTCAGCTATTATTTCTTCAAGTATACCTTCAACACCTTTCCCTCTCTCTTCCTCCTCTGAATACCAATTATGTGTATATTATTTCTCTTTAGTGCATCACTTAGTTTTCTCATTTTCCCCTCATACTCTTGGATTTTTTTATCTCTCTTTTTCTCAGCTTCCTCTTTTTCCATAATTTTATCTTCTAGTTCACCTAATCTCTCCTCTGCCTCTTCAATCCAAGCCGTAGGTGTCTCCATTTTATTTTGGAGCTCGTTGATAGCATTTTTTAGCTCCTCCTGGCTGTTCCTTAGTCCCTTGATCTCTGTAGCAAGAGATTCTCTGCTGTCCTCTATACTGTTTTCAAGCCCAGTGATTAATTTTATGACTATTATTCTAAATTCACTTTCTGTTATATTGTTTAAAACATTTTTGATCAGTTCATTAGCTGTTGTTATTTCCTGGATGTTTTTCTGAGGGGAATTCTTCCGTTTCGTCATTTTGGATAGTTCCTGGAGTGGTGCGGGACTGCGGGGCACTTCCCCTGTGCTGTCTTGAATAACTTGCATTGGTGGGCGAGGCCGCAGTCAGACCTGATGTCTGCCCCAGCCCACCACTGGGGCCACAGTCAGACTGGTGTGTGCCTTCTCTTCCCCTCTCTTAGGGGCGGGATTCACTGTGGGGTGGCGTGGCCTTCTGCGCTACTTGCACACTGCCAGGCTTGTGGTGCTGGGGATCTGGCGTATTAGCTGGGGTGGATCGGCAAGGTGCACAGGGGCAGGAGGGGCAGGCTCAGCTTGCTTTCCTTCCGAGATCTACTTCGGGAGGGGCCCTGTGGCACCAGGAAGGAGTCAGACCCGCCGGAGGGATGGATCCGCAGAAGCACAGCTTTGGGTGTTTGCGGGGTGCAGGCAAGTTCCCTGGCAGGAACTGGTTCCCTTTGGGATTTTGGCGGGGAGATGGCGCTGGCGAGTGCCTTTGCTCCCCCCACCGCCAAGCTGAGCTCTGTCGTCCGGGGCTCAACAAATCTCCCTCCTGTTGTCCTCCAGCCCTCCTGCTCTCCAAGCAGAGCTGTTAACTTATAACCTTCCAGATGTTAAGTCCAGCTTGCTGTCGGAACACACTCCATCCGGCCCCTCTGCTTTTGCAAGCCAGACTCGGGGGCTCTGCTTGGCCGGCAGGCTGCCCCTCTGCCCCGGCTCCCTCCCGCCAGTCCATGGAGCTGGCACCGCCTCTCCGCCCTTCCTACCCTCTTCTGTGGGCCTCTCGTCTGTGCTTGGCTCCAGAGTCTCCGTTCTGCTAGTCTTCTGGCGGTTTTCTGGGTTATTTAGGCAGGTGTTGGTGGAAGCTAAGTGATCAGCAGGATGCGTGGTGAGCCCAGCGTCCTCCTACGCCGCCATCTTCCCAGGATCGCCCCAGGTATTCTTAAGGTAGCTTTTTCCATACTGTCTGCCTCCAGGTTTTTTGCCTGCCTTCTCTTTATGAGCAGCACTATGCCCTCCAGACTCTATCCCAACGAAGTCTGCTGCTGACCTCTAAAGTCCAAACTTTAAGCCCCACTGGATGAAAGAACTCATGAAATTCAGACCCTCTTGTTTTACAAGCCCATGACTTCAGGGAAATGTTCCCTTTGTGTGTTTCCCTGTGCATTCCTTTCTCTCTTGCCCTTCTCCGAGACTACCACTTCCTCCCCTTGGCAGCTCCCATTATGTATTTCTCCCCTAAACCATGTCTCTGCACTTCTGAAAACCTTTAATGTGGCCTCTTCTTTCCCTTCAGTTGTGGAGTTTGTTCTGTCAGTCTTCAGGATGATTTCTGGGGTATCTGGGATGTTATTTAGTTATTTGTGGAATGAGACTAGTCTAGGGTCTTCCTACTCTGCTGCCATTTTCCTTTTGTATTTTGTATTCTGATTTGTGTTCTGATCCATTTGCTTTATCATTCTCCCTCTAGCCAATACATTATATTATGTGCATATAAGCATATTACTTTTCTGATTCATTTGAGAGTAGGTTCAAAAACCTCATATCCATTTGCCCCCATATACTTCATTGTTTATTTTCTAAAAGCAAGGACATACTCTTAAATAATCACAGTTTAATTATCAAAATTTTAAGATTAAGAATTGATGCAACACTATTTTCTAACTTGTGGTCCACATTTAAATACCATCAATTTTCCATGAATCTCCTTTTAATTATTTTCAGGGTCTTTTCCAGAATCATATGTGCTTTCAGTTGTGGTGCTTCTTCGTTCTCCTTTAATCTGGAACAGATTAATCTCAGCTTGCCCCTCCCCCCCTTTTTTTTGTCATTCTTGGGCCGTTTTGAAAAACACATGTTAACTATTTTGTAGAATTGACCTTAATTTTAGTTTTTCTGATATTTGTTCATATTCAGATTCAGGTTACACATTTTAGTAGATGTATTACATATACAATTTTATGTCTCTATGACTCATAGTAAGAGACATGATATTGCCTTATCCCAATATTGATATATTAATGATATTAGCTTTGAATCACTTGGTTAAATTGCTGGCCTTCACTATAAGATTACTATGTTCCTTTTGTAATTAATGTAATTTATAAATGTATACTAAGTAATTTATGGTTGAAATGATGTAACTAATCTTTCTTTCATCAAACTTTCACCTGCTCATTTTAGGAGCCATTACTGACTTTTCTAACTCCCTAACATCTCCTATAACTATTAGGTAGAATTGCATTGTAAGGAGAACTTCCTTTTCCTCATTTATGCATTCATTTATTTATGTCATTCTATAGACCTATTAATTCTTGTTTTATTCATTAGATTATAATGCATTCATTACTATCATTATTTATTTTGAGTCTCAAATTGGCCTAGATTTGACTGATGCAAGTCCCTAAAAGCTGGCTCCTGTGTCCTTTTAACATGCCTCGTGGTTCCTAGAATATACATCACTTTCTGCTCCAAGTTATTCCTTTGTACTGTCTTTTAATAAGCTGTGTCAGATGTTCTCTAGTTACCTTAAATTTACTTTTTCTTTATTGCTCTCTTGCCTCAGTTTACTGCTTATAGACACTTTGGAAACACACTGTACTACCTGGACTGGTCTTTCTCTCAGTGATTGAGGTTAAAGATGTTCCCAATTCCCTGGACCATGTGAAATGGCTAGTTCCATAATCAAGTCCTCTCTGTTCTGCATGCACTCTAATAATGTGAATGTTGGCATATGGACATTCTTTAAATTTCTAATTCATATACTTGTCTCCATAACCTACCCTGCTGGCAGGTGTAGTACTATGTGGCTCAGAAATTAGTTCTTATGAGTTAATTCAAAGGTCTGTTGAGCAGAGATTGTATACCTTCACCAACATATGAGTACAATGGATACAGATGGTAACTTAAGCACATTCAGACCACACCATGGTAAAAATGGAGGGCCAAAGAGAGGGTCCCAAGGACTGCTACATACCAATGACTCTGATTCAGTAGAAATGAGAAAAATACATATTGATACTTTTTAACTGTTACTTAATAGCTGTGACTTTGGGACAGTCATTCACTATCTCTGGTTTTCAATTTCTTCATCTGCAAAAAATAGAAAATATGACACATGCCCGGTGCATTAATAGAATGCAACTGTAAAGATAATGTCTTGCTAAAATGCATACTCAGTTTATGGAGTTCATTTTGATACTTACTTTGTAAAGTTAAATGCACTACATAAATACTGTGTGGGGTTGTCTACGAAAATGTACAACAAAGTGCTAAGTCCATCAACTATCTTAATGCCAAAACTGCATAGATTTCTTTACGTGACAAAGGGGGTTGCTACAATGATACATAGTCTATGCAATATAGCATAGATCCTTAGTATGAAACTGTCAGCAGCTTTTCAAACATTCAGATCCCAGTGCTTTCAAGACTGAGACCAAAACAGAAACCCAGTATCACTAATCCCTTTATAATTATTCTGCCTCCTTACTGTTCATCTAGAAGTAATGTTTCCACCATAAGAAGAGTTGATTGGAATTGTTTTTCAGAGAACAATAGGAAAGAAATTTACTGAGTAGAATTCGATCCCAGATGCCTCAGAGACTGCTGCCATCCACCTTCTCTAGGTCACATGTTACATTTGTAGTACACTTTAGCCAGGATGGAAGGAATAGTTTTACTGAGTCATTGTGGCAGGGCGTGTAACCAAGGGAGAAAAGAACTTCCTAAGTTCACTTTCCTCACAGGGAAATGGAGCATAAATGGAGCATCATGGAGTGTGAAAAACACTAGGGTATTGCTCCATATTGGTTCATAGACACAGAAAAATGTTTCCCAGAAGACAAACAGACAGAATCCACTATCCTGCCAAGTACCTTGGCTCTGATTTGTGCCTTATTTTAATGATATCCTCTCTTACAACCCTCCTTGAAATTGAAATAACTTTGCTTTTGGATATTGTGCCATCATGTTAATTGATTATGAAATGTTGATAACATGGCAATGGGAAGATCCATCACAAATGAATTGTACCATGACTGATAAATATTTACTGCTGGTGCAACCAACTAGCTCAATGCATGCCACATAGCAGATGCCCAATAGATGCTGGATTCTTTTATCTCCTTGAATACATCTAGTTTTACATATGTGCTTTGCCTAAGATAATGTTTTCCAAATTCTGGAAAAATATAATCAGCAGAATCAATTTTATCATGATATAGTATGGCGTTTCTGAATTGATTATGTTTTGTGAATTGAGTCAGAATTTTGAAAATTATGTTCCACAGCCAACTACTTAGTGCAAAGTGCACCTAAAGATGTGTTCAAGGAT
The DNA here is from genome assembly GCF_028018385.1 of Neofelis nebulosa. Classification (NCBI taxonomy): domain Eukaryota; kingdom Metazoa; phylum Chordata; class Mammalia; order Carnivora; family Felidae; genus Neofelis; species Neofelis nebulosa. The sequence goes on along the minus strand of NC_080790.1, from coordinate 17,295,577 downwards.
TCATGTTATCTGATCTCAATTCTAAATGGCAAAAGTAAAATGCAACTGTAATTTGTATGCTACCAATTCTAAGCTAATGAAAACAATGACCAAAAAAAGTATCTAAGACAAGCACTGTGCCCATAACAAAGTTGCAGGGCAACGTGCCTCTCCATGACTAGACAAGTCTCAAGCCACAAAGGGCAGTACATCTATTCAAACATCGTCTTTTAACCTCATACATCATCAATCTCTCATCTTCCCCTCCTTTAAGAATAAAATTCCAAAATAGAGTCCCTCCATATCAGAACATATTTTGATAACATATCAAAATATGATGAACATATTTCCCCTCCTTTAAGAATAAAATTCCAAAATAGAGTCCCTCCATATCAGAACATATTTTGATAAAAATTTAGTTATTAAGTTACTATATTCATTATAGTATATGAATGATGTAAAGTAATAATATTCACATTTTTGAAATGTCAAGTAAAACACTTCCCACAAATATACCTGCTTCTTACGCATACAGTCTTCAACTTAATTATCTTCTCTAAGTCAAAATAAACATATGTAAAAAAGTGCTAAAGTCTTCATATGTAATGACATGAGGGAATGTGACATAAGATATAATGAATGATTTGTCAACATTATACTGAAATCTCTTTACTAATGCTGCTACAGAGTGCTAAATCTTTTTCATGATCTGTAGGTCAAAGCCCATAATAGTTAAAGTCAAAACAATGTCTCAAAGTAAAATTAAAGGAACTAAGCTCAGTCAGGGCTATTATTATATTTAGGATTTTAGAACATAGAAAGTAAAATAACATCTTATGAAAGCAGAATCAAATTATACTTTTGTCTTATTACCAGCTCTGTTTTAAGATTTCTCATCTTACAGCTAATTCACTGCAACTGATTTTTATGCAAAAAAGTCTATTTTTAGATATTTCCATCAAGCTACATTGAAACTTTATACTAGGGAAATGATTATTATAATATGATATATGTGTATAATGTTTCAAGTATAACCTAAATTTGCTAATTTTGATATAGTTGCTAATGGCAATTAATGTGTTTTGTCTGTGTTTACCATTCTGCCATTTAAATGGAAGAAAGCATATGCTGCTCTCATTAGGAAAGTTGGCATGAATATAATTTGTATGGCCTTACCCAAGGCTTTTTAGTTGGAAAGGGTAAATGTCTTTAGGCAATCTCTGGATTAAAATAAAAATCAGCTCCCACAAATGCCTCAAAGCTGGATCAGTGGCAAGTCAGTCTTGATGAGCTTTGGTAAAGCTGGGCTTTTATTCTTGGCAATAGGAGGAAGGCCTTACTAGACTTATCTTTTTCATTTAAAAATACAAACAACAAGGCTATAGCAACCAGTGCCATTTCCAGTAAGCACTGCCATGATTTAATAATTGAGGGCTAAACACTATCAAATTGAACTATTTTTTTCTATTCCTTCCACAAAATATAATTGAGCTTTTAGGCTTAACAATGACAAAGCGAACCATGAAATACATAGGATTCCTGAGAATAAATTGTAGGGCATAGATAAGAAAAATACATTCTATTTAGGGGCCAAGATGACTCATGCATAATGGACATTTGGGACTTGCAACAGCTTTGAATCACCTAGTTAAGGATGCATAATCTCCTGGTGGTGTCTTTGCTTCTGTCTTGCCTTTGCACACAAGTATATTATTCACATACAAGCCAGAGAAATCCTTTTAACAAAAATCAGTTCATGTATATCCCCTGCTCAGGGATTTTCCATGAGCTGTTTTCTCTGGGACACTCTTCTGAAGATATCAATATGGTTTATCATCTCATGCCATTTGGGTTTATACTTAGATGTCACCTCCTCAAAAAGGCTGCTCCTAAAAACGCTAAGATCAAATGTTATTATCTGTTTACTCTGTTTTATTTTTCTTAACACTTTTCAGAACCAGCTACCTTAGTATTCACTTGTTTATCTGTAATGTAACATGCATAGTCACCACTGTATCTCCAACACTTGGAACAAGGGCTAGCACATTCTGGATAATAAAAAAAATATATATTTGTTGAATAAATTAAGGAATAGATACTCAAAATAGACCATTCAAAAAACATAAAACTCACTAAGAGATTCTCTGAACAAAGGAGGAGTAGATACACAGCAGCCAAGACTTGGCAGGAGTCAAAGAAATGGTCCAAACCAATACAAAGTTGAAATGGGCAGGTGAATGCTTGAGTTTGGGGAGACAATTAGAGAATGTTTCCATATTATTAGAGCAATCCAAATTAGTAATAAAATAAGAAAATCTGCAAGTATTCCTTTCCCTAGTCATCAATTTAAATAAGATTTTTTTAAAAAACTGTAAGTATACAAAGACTAGAATATCTCACAAAAATAATAACCTTGCAAAGTTATATATGCAAGCATATATATATATGATTACATATATATATATATATATATATATATATATATATGTATATATATGCGTACACAGACATACACACACACACACACATACACACATGCACATATATAATAACCCTGACATTTCTGAACCCGTCTTTGTCTTTTTTGCAGAAGTAAATTTGTGGTGAGTGAGTCTCTTCTCCTAAGGTTTACTTATATTTGACCATGATCTCTCACAGCAGAAAGAAAGGATTTCTCTTGTGGCAAAAAATTTCATGTCATAATTACACAGTTATCTCCTTAAGGAAAAGAGCTGTTTCATTCCTCTCTGTATATCCCCTTGCTGTAGCATATTGCCTCATATAGTAACTGTGGTAAAAAAATATGAGCTTTTGGTGTTGTTGAGTGAATGATTCAATACATAGGTGTGAGGCATATATATTGGCAGTTCCTGGGATTGGAAGAAGAGAGGTAGGGAGAGCCTTGAAAAAGACCTTACCAATTCATTCTAGGACCATGGAAACTTACTAGGCCAAAGAACTTTGACTCTAGAAGTGCAGCAAGTGGGCAAGTCAGGGCTGTAGGAAATTCATTAAATTCAGGTACTTCTTGCAGATCAATATTGGAGGCTGTAGTCTTGAGGACCAAGTTCATTAAAAAGGATATCTTTTCAAGGAAGCCAAAGAAAACTTCCTCATGTAAAGAATATAAATTGTACAGAGTTACAGGAAATAAAGCTGGAACCAGGAAAGTTATAAATACTGTCAGATCCAAGGACGAGGCAGTCCTATTTTTAGAAGAAATGAGAGATTCAGGAGAGGCTTGACAACATCAGTGAGACAATGAATGGTAGGGAGATGATTCAGTTACTATTAGATGGTAGTAAGGGTCTGAAGTAGACAGTGGTCCACACTGCTTCAAAGGTCTCTGTGCATAGTGGACTCAGCCACATTTCAGAAGTTAGTACCTGTTTGCACCATGGGGTAGGAAGAACATAGTGAAAGTGTGGACTAGGAGTCTCCTAACTCCAGTCACTTTCATCTGATACTCCATTAATGAGCAGCAGACAAGAGATATTTAGGAAAGAATTATATCTGAGTAAAAAGACTAGGCAACAAAATTTGGAAACATAGGTTGGGGGTTGGAAAAGTTTCTATTAAAAAATAATGCCAATCTTGGTAAAACTATAGAGCAGAGCTTTAGTTTTTATAGAAACTAAACAGACCTTTCACAATGCTGTCTTCATGTCTGTGCTGTCCAGTACAATGTCCACTAGCCATGTGGTTATTAAGTACTGGAATTGTGGCTAGTGTGACTGAAACTGAACTTTTAATTTAATTGTAATTTTAATTTAAATGGCATGTGTAGCTAGTGGCTACCATGTTGGACAGCACAGCTATTAAGATATCAGGTCTAGGGTTTGACTGACAGTATGGAGACTCAGAAAGCAGTGCCAGACACAGATGAGGTAGAAATAAGGACAGAGCATTGCAGGAACACTTAGGAATGCGTTTTCACTTTCAGCAATATATATGTGCTTATTTACCATAGTTCTACTACTTATCTAGATTGTTCTAGGAACTTGAAAGGAACTAACCCTTTAGGGACATCATTACATCATCAGTTTGGAGGTCTGGGGACCATAGAGGAGGGGGAGATGCTCAGCTTCCGTACACTTGACTGTGAGCTCCTTGAAGCCAGAAACTGGTTTCACTGTTGTGTTTTTACTGCTGTTTCCTCAGCACCTAGAAAGTAGTCATTTAATAGATATTTGCTTCAATAAGGAATAAAAGAACATAGTGTCTGATATTCCCTGAATCAATGCATTGGTGGAGATGGATTCTGGGAATCTGTGGAGACTTTCTGTCGGCCTCATTAAAAACCACCACAACAACAACAAAACCAAAACTTACATGACAAAAACAGTCATCAATTTCCCCTTTGGATAAATTTATTCCTGGTTATTATGGCATTTTACTATTATTACTGGGAAGAAAGAATAATCATTGCTATTGCCATCTGCAGCATGGGGGAGATTTGACAATCTTGACAACATTGGTGAAGGAGGGACTTCAAACAGGGCTTGCTTTTGAAGGAATGATGTGCTCCCTTACCTACTTCACAGAGGTGTTGTGAGAATTTATAAATATTTGGTCATTAAATGCTCATAAAAATGCCTGTTAAATGCCTCCAGAGTCTGTCACAGAAGATGCTTGTTTGAATGTTTAGTGGATTCAGTGCTGTCAGCGAAAAGGCAGACAGACACTCACTGAGGAAAGGGCATTCATACTTTTTGTTTATTTCTAAAGCTTGTTTTTTTTTCTTTTTCTATGAAAACAGTGGATGCTTATTAAAAAGAAAACTATTTAAATGCTGAAAAGGTTAATGAAAAAATGAATAACTTCAATAATATATTAAAATTATATATATTTCCATGTATCTACATATCTCTATAATGTATCTCTTTGTCTCCTTTATACGCACTCAGACATAAACTCATATACACTTTGGATATTTTGTACTATTTTCTATAAGTATTTTTCTGAGTGTTTATGTGTATGTGTGTTAAATCAAAGGCTTAACAGTTTTGTATTCCACTTTTTCACTTAAGATGATGGTGGAGTGTCATCTGCAACATGAATTTTAGTGCTTATCAGTCCCTTTTGCAGATATTCTGCAGTTTCCAATTGTCCATGTTAGAAACTTGCATTGTTTTCACTTTTCGCACTATGATAAATTTTGATGCAATAATCATTATTTTGCACCAACTCTTGCCTGTATATCTATCTCTTTCTCTCCTTCTCTCTCTCCTTTCCCCTTCCTATCAATTTTACATAAATTACTAAAAGTGATGTTGTTGAAGTAAAGGATAATTATCCACGAAGGTTTCTGGCAAATTTTGAAAACTGTTTTATAGTAAGGTACCCAAATTTGCACTTTCATTAGGAGTGCATAAAACTGCTCATAAAATTCATTCTCTCTAGTATCGAATTTTTTAAAAAATCTATTTTAATATGGTGAGTAAAAAATCAATATTACTTTAATTTGCATCACTGATTACTTGTGAGGGTGATCTTTTCAACACATTTCCTGGAATCTGTAAATTGTTCTTATGGAGTGACCATATTTTTGTGTAAATTTTTATTTTAGCTCTAGTTAGCTAACATACAGTGTCTTATTAGTTTCAGGTGTACAATATAGTGATTGAATACTTTCATAATCACCCAGTGCTCATCACTACGAGTGCACTCCTTACTCCCCATCACTTCTTTAACCCATCCCCCACCCACCTCTCCTCTGGTAACCATGAGTTCTCTGAAATTAAGAGTCTATTTCTTGGTTTGTTTCTCTCTCTTCCTTCCCCCCGCAATGCTCATTTGTGTTGTTTCTTAAATTCAACATATGAGTGAAATCATAGTATTTGTTTTTCTCTGATTTTTTCTTTTTTTAACTTGTTTTATTTTTTATTTTTTTAAATTTACATCCAAATTAGTTAGCATATAGTGCAACAATGATTTCAGGAGTAGATCCCTTAGTGCCCCTTTACCCATTTAGCCCATCCCCCCCACACACAACCCTTCCCATTACCCTCAGTTTGTTCTCCATATTTATAAGTCTCTTCTGTTTTGTCCCCCTCCCTGTTTTTATATTATTTTTGTTTCCCTTCCCTTATGTTCATCTGTTTTGTCTCTTAAAGTCCTCATATGAGTGAAGTCATATGATTTTTGTCTTTCTCTAATTTCACTTAGCATAATACCCTCCAGTTCTTCCTTCATGTGTCTGTTGGCCATCTGTATGTCATTGGAGAAATGGCTGTTCATGTCTTCTGCCCATTTTTAATTGGATCATTTGTTTTTGGGTGTTGGGTTTTATAAGTTTGTATGTATTTTAGATACTAACCCCTTATAAGATATGTCACTTGCAAATATCTTCTTCCATTCAGTAGGTTTCCTTTTAGTTTTGTTAACTGTTTCCTTTGCTGTGTTGAAGCTTTTTTATTATGAAGTAGTCCTAATAGTTTATTTTTGCTTTTCTTCTCTTGCCTCAGAAGATATATCTAGAAAGAAGTTGCTACCATTGATGTCAAATAAGTTACTACATGTATTCTCTTCTAGGATTTTGATGGTTTCAGGTCTCACATTTAGGTCTTTCATCCATTTTGAGCTTATTTTTGTGTATGGTATACAAAAGTGGTCCAGTTTTATTCTTTTGCATGTTGCTGTCCAGTTTACCAACATCATTTGTTGAAGGGACTGTATTTTCCCCATTGAATAGTCTTTCCTGCTTTGTCAAAGATTAATTGACTCTATAATTGTGGGTTCACTTCTGGGTTTTCTACTCTATTCCACTGTTCTAATGTGTCTATTTTTGTGCCAGTACCATACTGTTTTGATCACTACAGCTTTATAATATAATTTGAAGTCCAGAATTGTAAGGCTTCAGATTTTCTGTTCATTTTCAAGGATGCTCTGGCTAGTTGGGGTCTTTTGTGGTCTCATACAAATTTTGTAATTGATTGTTCTAGTTCTGTGAAAAATGCTGTTGGTATTTTGATAGGGATTGTATTAGATATGTAGATAGCTTTGGGTAGTATAGATATTTTATCAATATTTTCCAGTCTCTGGGCATCTTTCCATTGCTTTGTGTCACCTTCAATTTGTTTCATCAGTGTTTTATAGTTTGCAGAGTTTAAGACTTTCACTGTTTGGTTAGGTTGATTTCTATATACCTTATTATTTTTTTTGGTGCAATTGTAAATAGGATTGATTCCTTGATTTCTCTTTCTCCTGCTTCATTATTGGTTTATAGAAATCAAGGGATTTCTGTATGTTCGTTTTGTATCCTGTGAATTTACTGAATTCATTGATCAGTTCTAGCAGATTTTGTGTGGAGTCTTTTGCGTTTTCTACATATAGCATCATGTTACCTGCAAATAGTGAAAGTTTTACTTCTTCCTTACAGATTTAGGTGTCTTTTCTCTCTTTTTGTTGTCTGATTGCTGTGGCTAGAACTTCCTGTTCTATGTTAAATAACAATGGTAAGAATGGACATCCTTGTCTTGTTCTTGATCTTCAGGGAAAAGCTCTCAGTTTTTCCATGTTAAGCATGATGTTACCTGTGGGTTTCTCATATATGACGTTTATTATCTTGAGACTATCCTCCCTCTAATCCTACTTTGTTGAGGATTTTTATCATTAATGAATGTTGTATTTTGTCAAATGCTTTTTCTGCACCTATTGAAATGATCATATGGTTGTTTTCCTTTCTCTTTTTGATGTATCTTGTTGATTGTTTTTTGAAATTTGAACCACACTTGCAGCCCAGGAATAAATCCCACTGTATCGTGGTGAATGATTTTTTTTAATGTATTGTTGAATTTGGTTTGCAAGTACTTTGTTGAGGATTTTTGCATCTATGTTCATCAGGGATATTTGCCTATTCTTCTCTTTCTTTATGGTGTCTATATGGTTTCAGTACAAGGGTAATGCTCACCTCATAGAATGACACTGGGTGTTTTCCTTTCTTCCTTTCTTTCTTTCTTTTTTCTTTTTATAATACTTTGAGCAGAATAGGCACTAACTCTTCTTTAAATAGTTGGTAGAATTTGCCTGTGAAGACACTTGGCCCACTTTTGTTTGCTGGGATTTTTATTACTAATTCAGTATCTTTGTTGGTTATCAGTCTGTTCGAGTTTTCTATTTCTTCTTGTTTAAATTTTGGTAGTTTACATGTTTGTAGAAATTTATTCATTTCTTCCAGGTTGTTCCATTTGTTGGCATACAGTTTTTTATAATATTCTATGATTGTTTGTATTTCTCTGCTATTTGTCATTTCTCTTCTCTCATTTGTGATTTACTTATTTTGGTACTTTTTTCTTTTTTTCTTGATAATTCTGGCAATAGGATTATCAATTTTATTGATTTTTTTCCAAAGAAACAACTCCAGGTTTCATCTGTACTATTGTGTTATGTTTTTGTTTTTGAGTTTCTATTATTTATTTCTGCTCTAATCTTTATGATTTCTGTATTTCTGCTGGTTTAGTCTTGATTTATTGTCTTTTACTAGCTCCTATAGGTGTAAGGGAAGGTTGTTTGATATTTTTCTTGCTTCTTGAGGTAGGCTGTATTGCTATAACCTTCCGTCATAGAACCACTTTTGCTGCATCTCAAAGGTTTTGGATCATTGTGTTTTCATTTTCTTTTATTTCCATGTACATTTTAATTTATTATTTTATTTCCTGATTGACCTATTCATTTTAGTAGAATTATTTAACCTCCATGTATTTGTGGTCTTTCCAGAATTTTTCTTGTAGTTGACTTCTAGTTTTATAATGTTGGGGTTAGAAAAAATGCATAGTTTGGAAGGAAACAACAAAGAAGAAAGATTCATGGTATGGTTTTGATCTTCTTGAATTTGTTGAGGTTTGTTTGGTGGCATAATATGTGGTTAATTCTGGAGAATGTTCCATTTGCCCTTGAAAAGAATGTGTATTCTGTTTCAGGTTGGAATGTTCTAAATATATCTGTTAAATCCATCTGGTCCAGTGTGTCATTCAAAGCCACTGTTTCCTTCTTTATTTTGTTTAGACAATCTTCCCATTACTGTAAGTGGAGTGTTAAAGTCTTCTATTATCGTACCATTACTTATTAGGTCCTTTATGTGATTGTTTTATGTGTTTGGGCTCCTCCCTATTGGGTGCATTAATATTTACAAGAGCTATATCTTCTTGTTGGATTCTCTCTTTATTATTTAATAGTGTCCTTATTTGTCTCTTGTTGCAGTCTTTGTTTTAAGGTCTGTTTGTCCAATATAAGTATTGCTACTCAGACTTTCTTTTGACATCCATTTGCATGACAGATATTTCTCCATCCCATCACTTTCAATCTTCAGATGTCTTTAGGTCTAAATAAGTCTCTGGCAAGCAATATATAGATGGGTCGTGTTTTTGTTTTTATCTATTCTTTTATCCTATGTCATTTGATTGGAGTGTTTACTCCATTTACTCTCAAAATTAATTATTGAGAGATACATATTTCTTGCCATTTTATTACTTGTTTTGTGGCTATTTCTGAAGATTTCTCTGATCTTTTCTTGTCTGTCATTCCTGGTTTGCTGGTTTTCTTTAGTGATATATTTGATTTTTTTTCTCTTTCTTCTTTGCATATTTATTAGAGGTGTTTGATTTATGGTTGCCATTAGTTTTGTTTATAACATTTTGTGCATATAGCAGTCTATATTAAGTTATGGTTATTTAACTTTGAACCTATTCTTTACTCCTCTCCTTCCCATGTTTTAGGTATATAGTGTGTATTTTACATACTTTTATTTTGTGAGTTCTTTGGCTAATTTTTACAGAAGTATTAATTTTTACCTCTTTTGTATTTCCTACCTTCATACGGTCAATTTTGGTTTGTCCTTTCCACTTACATTTTAATATTCCTTGCAGGGATTGTTCAGTGGTCATAAACTCCTTTAGTTTTTGTTTTTTACTGGGTAATTCTTTTTAATTTTATTTATTTATTTTTGAGAGGGGGTAGTTGGTCATAAAGAGAGAGAGACAGAGATTTCCAAACAGGCTCCACACTTTCAGTGCAGAGCCTGATGTGGGGTTCCATCTTACAAACTGTGAGATCATGACCTAAGCTGAAATCAAGAGTCAGATGCTTAAACAACTGAGCCACCCAGGTGACCCTAGTCTGGGAAACTCTTTATCTCTCTTTGTATTCTAAATGATAGCCATGGTCTATAGAGTATTCTTGGCTGCAGATTTTTCCCATTCAGCACTTTGACTTTATCATTCTTCTCCCTTCTGGTTAGGAGGTTTCTGCTGAAAAATCCCATGATAGCCTTATGGGGTTTCCCTTGTATGTTTCTCTCTCTCTCTCTCTCTCTCTCTCTCTCTCTCTCACTGCTTTTATTTACTTTGTCATTATATTTTCCCAATTTATTTAAAATATGTCTTTGTGTGGATCTGCTTTTGTTGATTTTGTTGGTGGTTTTTGTGCCTCCTGGATTTGAATATCTGTTTCCTTCCCTAGATTAGGGAAGTTTTCAGCTATTACTTCTTCAAATAAATTATCTGTCCTCTTTTATTTCTTTTCTTCTGTGACTCCTATAATGCAAATATTATTATGTTGGATGAAGATGCTAATTTCCCTAATTCTATTTTGTTTTCCATAATACTTTTTTCTCTCTTTTGTTCAGCCTGATTACTTTCCATTGCTCTATCTTCCAATTGATTAATTCTTTCCTCTGCTTTTTCCAGCCTGCTGATGATTGCATCAAGCTTGTTTCTAATCTCATGTATTGCATTCTTCATCCCTTATTGGCTCTTTTTATCTTTGCTTAAGGGTCTCACTTATGTCTTCCACTCTTTCTCAAGTCCACTGAGTATCCTTAGGATCATTGCTTTAAGTCTACATCAGGTATGTTACTTATATCTGTTTTCCACAGATATCCAGCCATGGCTTTGTCCTATTTTTTCATTTGGGCACACTTCTCTGTCTTCTCCTTTTGTTTAAGTCTCTGTGCCTGTTTCTCTGTGTTAGGAAAATGAACTATGTCTCCTGTTCTTGAGGTTAATGCCTTATGAAGAAAAGGTCTTGTAGTGCACTGCTGTGTAGTATCATTTTCCCCAGAGCCTGGAGCTTATGGAAGTGTCTCCAGTGTGTACTATCTATGCTCTGCTGTTTTGTCCTGGGAGTGGTCACTTCTGTATTATGGCATTAAAAAAAATTGTTGAAGAATTCTTTACAAGGTGGAAATAATATGTTGTAAAAATGTCTTAGTTTGAGATTCACTTCATAAATTTGTTTTGGCCTATAAGTTGTATATTGAACAAATAATCTTTGTATGATATCATCATTGGATTTATTCAATTATCTTTAAAATAGTTTTAATTACATAAACAAAATTGATCTTCCTCACTGTAAAATATTAACAAACAAAAAGCAGAAGTTTATATTGATCTCTATCTAATCCCATTTCCATCCCTTAAAAATCTTTTTATCAACTTTTGTGCACCATTGCAGACATGATCTTTATATTTAATTGTCTACATATACCTGTAATAGTACCTATTCCCTATTTTAATTAAAAAAATTAGGGGCGCCTGGGTGGCTCGGTCGGTTAAGTGACTGACTTCGGCTCAGGTCATGATCTCGCTGCCCTTGGGTTCGAGCCCTGCGTCGGGCTCTGTGCTGACCACTCAGAGCCTGGAGCCTGTTTCAGATTCTGTGTCTCCCTCTCTCTCTGCCCCTCCCCTGTTCATGCTCTGTCTCTCTGTGTCTCAAAAATAAATGTTGAAAAAAAATTTAAAAAAAAATTAATATTTATTTTTGAGAGAGAGAGAGAGATAGCATGAGTTGTGTGTGTGTGTGTGGGGGGGGGTGGTAGAGAGAGAGGGAGACACAGAATCTGAAGCAGGCTCCAGACTCCAAGCTGTCAGCACAGAGCCTGATGTGGGGCCTGACCCCGCCAATCAAAAGATCATGACCTGAGCAGAAGTTGGAGGTTTAACTGACTGAGCCACCCAGGCACCCCACCTTATTTTACATTTTTAACAAAAACCGTAATTATATATTTATTTTTCACCTTATGTTTTAATGAACTACATGTCTTTTTTTTTTTAATTTTTTTTTAACATTTATTTATTTTTGAGACAGAGAGAGACAGAGCATGAACAGGGGAGGGGCAGAGAGAGAGGGAGACACAGAATCTGAAACAGGCTCCAGGCTCTGAGTGGTCAGCACAGAGCCCGATGTGGGGCTAGAACTCACAGACCGCGAGATCATGACCTGAGCCGAAGTCGGACGCTTAACCGACCGAGCCACCCAGGCGCCCCTATGAACTACATGTCTTGAATATCTTTTGGCTAGTGTATACTTTGAAAATTTATCTTTTACACACATACACAGGTGACTAGCCAATTTTTTGAAAGATATCTTCATTTCCTATATCAGTTTTTTACGTAGAAAATATATGGCATATAATACATATATATATATTTATATATATCATATATATGTATATGAACAGCATTAAAAATCTTATATTTATCAATATCCTATATATTTAACCAGGCTCCTAAAATCATATCCTGAATAATTAGTTCCCCATTGGTATATATTGCTTTATCTTCATTAGATTCTAATAAATTCTGTAATGTAGTTTAAGGCTAACTAGTCTATTCAATTAGCATGTATTCTTATTCTTAACACCAATTCAACTATCTTTTGGTTGTCATAATTTTATAATTACATATCCATTAAAACCTGGGTAATTTTTTTACCATATATTGTGACTGTTTCAACATCATCTGTGTTTTCTTTTAATCAGACATCCAAATCACTTTTTCACGTCTTTACTGCCTTTGCCAGAAAGAAGGAAACAACTTAATTTAAATCTTTATCAGAATTATTTAAAAACTACATATTGATTTAGGTAGATATACCACTTTTACAATTTTGATATTCCTATCTAGAAACATGATATATCTTATCTTCTTTATGCATAGTAGTTTTGGGTTTTTTGATTAATTTCTATAAGGTCTCTACATTTCTTATCAAGGTGTTCCATGTAGTCTATGTTTTGTTGATCTCATGAATAGAATATTTTCCCATGCCATCTTCCAATTTGTTATTTCTGGTGCATTAGAAAGGTGTTGATTCACTTTATATATTGAGTTGTATTTCAGTTAATTATCTGTGCCTCCAGAGAAGCTACATATAAATATTGATATTTCTCTTATTACTAATAACTAAAGCTTTTATTTGTGTTTCATGTCTTATCTTGGCTAGTGTTTTAAAATGATGTGAGATAGCCATAAGGATAGTAGGAACTTTGTCATAATCCTCATTTAAGTAAAAACGCATTTTCCAGTAGCCATAATATTAACTTTAATGACTGATAATTCAGATCATGTTTGTTAAAATAGATGTCATGTTGAACAAACTCATTTATCCATGAGTATTTTTTAATAATTAATTTCCTAATATCAATAATGAAATAAAAATAATGAAATAAATGCTATTTGTTATAAATTCTTCTATTAATATACTAATATACTATTTGCCAGTAATGTATGTAGAATATTTACAACTGCATTCATAAATTTTATGGGCCTATAGTTATGGGTTATATTATTCATGGTTTCCTTCTTAAGGTGATATTTGAACCATAAGATAATTTGATAAACTTTCAATATTTTTCCAAGTGATGAAATATTTAACATGACATTGGAATTGTTTTATTAGAAATCTAAATGAAATCCATAGTAAAACTCTTACTGTAGTAAGCCTTTGATTATTTTTTATTCTTCCCAGTAGGTATTAGAAATTTCTTGTTTTCTAAGGTTTCTTGAATAGCTTTTCATCAGTTAAAAATATCCTATAAAAGGGACGCCTGGGTGGCTCAGTCGGTTAAGCATCCAACTTTGGCTCAGGTCATGATCTCGCAGTCTGTGAGTCCTAGCTCTGCGTCAGGCTGTCTGTGCTGACAGCTCAGAACCTGGAACCTGCTTCAAATTATATGTCTTCCTCTCTCTCTGCCCCTCCTCCACTCATGCTGTCTTTCTCTGTCTCTCAAAAATGAATAACTGTTAAATTTTTTTTTAAAAAATATCCGGTAAAAGTATCTTTTTCATTAAGGTTTTTTAATTTGTTGGCATAGCTTTTTTAAGGCTTATTTATTTACTTATGTATTGATTTACTTTCTTTAAAGGTTATTTATTAATTTCTGAGAGACGGAGAAAGAGAATGTGGGGGAGGGACAGAAAAAGAGGGAAAGAAAGAGAATCCCAAGGAGGCTCTGCACTGACAGTGTTCGTGCAGAACACTCTGCACAGTAGAGTTTGAACTCATGAACCATGAAATCATGACCTGAGCTGAAACCCAAAATCACGCTTAACCAACTGAGCCATCCAGGTGCCACTATTTAATTTTATTTAAATCCAAGCTAGGTAAGATGTAGTGTAATAATTGTTTCAGAAGTAGAATTTAATGATTGATTCACCACTTACATATGACACCCAGTGCTCATCCCAACAAGTGCCCTCCTTAATGTCCATTGCCCATTTAGCCCATCTCCTCACCCAATATCTCTCCAGCAACCCTCAGTTTATTCTCTGTATTCAAGAGTCTTTTATGGTTTGCCTCCCTCTCTGTTTTTATCTTATTTTTCCTTCCCTTCCTCTATGTTCATCTGTTGTGTTTCTTAAGTTCCATATATGAGTGAAACCATATATTTATCATTCTCTGACTTATTTTGCTTAGCATAATACATTCTATTTCCATCCACGTTGTTGCAAATGGCAAGATTTCACTCTTTTTGATCGGTACATAATATTCCATTGTGTATATTTGTGTATGTATGTATACACACACACGTATACATACACACACACACACACACACACACACACACCACATATTCCTTATCCATTCATTAGTCGATGGACATTTGGTCTCTTTCCATAATTTGGCTATTGTTGATAGTGCTACTATAAATATTGGGGTGCATGTGCCCTTTTGAATCAGAATTTTTGTATCCTTTCGATAAATACCTAGTAGTAAAATTCCTGGGTTGTAGGGCAGCTGTATTTGTTAATTTTTTGGGGACCCTCCATACTCTTTTCCAGAGTGGCTGTACCATTTTGCATTCCAACCAGCAGCGCAAAAGGGCTCCCCTTTCTCTGCATCCTCACCAACATCTGTTGTTTTGTGAATTGTCAATTTTAGCCATTCTGACAGGTGTGAGGTGGTATCTCATCATGGTTTTGATTTGTATTTCCCTGAGGATGAGTGATGTTGAGCATCTTTTCATGTGTCTTTTTAGCCATCTGGATATCTTCTTTGGAAAAGTGTCTGTTCATGTGTTCTTCCCATATCTTCACTGGATGATTTGTATTTTGGGTGTTGAGTTTGATAAGTTCTTTAAAGATTTTAGATACTAACATTTTATCCCATATGCCATTTGCAAAAGCTTCCCTCATTACATCGGTTGCCTTTTTGTTTTGTTGATTGTTTCCTTCACTGTGCAGAAAGAAGCTTTGTATCTTGATAAGGTCTCAATAGTTCATTTTTATTTTTGTTTCCCTTGCTTCCAGATACATGTTTGGTAAGAAGTTGCTGTGGCTGAGGTCAAAGAAGTTGCTGCCTATTTTCTCCTGTAAGATTTTTATGGTTTCCTGTCTAACATTTAGGTCTTTCATCCTAAATGTTTAGGATGTTTATTTTTATGTATGGTATAAGAAAGTGGTCTAGGTTCATTCTTCTGCATATCATTGTCCTGTTTTTCTGACACCATTTGCTGAAGAGACTTTTTTCCATTGGATATTCTTTCCTGCTTTGTCAAAGATTAGTTTGCCATAAATTTGGGAGTCTATTTCTGGGTTTTCTATTCTGTTCCATTGATCTATGTGCCTGTTTTTGTGCCAGTACCATGAAGTCTCGATGATTACAGCTTTCTTTCTAATACAGTTTGAAGTTGGAATTATGATGCTTTCATTTTGGTTTTCTTTTTCAGGATTGCTCTGCCTATTGGGGTCTTTTCTGGTTCCATACAGATTTTAGAATTATTTGTTTTAGCTCTATGAAGAATGCTGGTGTTATTTTGATAGAGATTGCATTGAATGTGTAGATTGCTTTGGGTAGTATCAACATTTTAACAAGATTCCTTCTTCCAATCCATGAGCATGGAATGTTTCTCCATTTCTTTGTGTCTTCAATTTATTTTGTAAGCTTTCTATAGTTTTCAGTGTACAGATCTTTTACCTCTTTGGTTACGTTTTTTCCTAGGTATTTTATGGTTTTCAGTGCAATAGTAAATGGGAATGATTCCTTGATTTCTCTTTCTGCTGCTTCATTGTTGGTGTATAGACATGTAACTGATTTCTGTACATTGATTTTATATCTTGTGTCTTTGCTGAATTCATGTATCAGTTCTAGCAGTTTTTTGGTGGAGTGTGTCAAGTTTTCCATGTAGAGTATATTGTTGTGTGGGAAGAGTTAAAGTTTGACTTCTTCCTTGCTGATTTGAATGCCTTTTATTTCTTTTTGGTGTCTATTTGCTGAGGCCAGGGCTTCCAACACTATGTTGAACAACAGTGGTGAGAGTGGACATCCCTATCATTTTCCTGACTTTAAGGGGAAAGCTCTCAGTTTTTCCCCCATTGAAGATGATATTAGCAGCAGGTCTTTCTTATATGTCCTTTATGATATTGAGGTATGTTCTTTCTATCCTTACTTTCTTGAGGGTTTTTATCAAGAAAGGATGCTGTATTTTGTCAAATACTTTTTTTTTTTTTGCATCTGTTCAGAGGATCATGTGGTTCAAATCCTTTCTTTTTTTAATGTGATGTATCACTTTGATGGATTTGTGGATATTGAACCACCCTTGCAGCCCAGGAATAAATCCCACTTGATCGTGGTGAATAATTATTTTAACTATTGTTGGATTTGGTTTGATAGTATCTTGTTGGGAATTTCTGCATCCATGTTGATCAGGTAGATTGATCTGTAATTCTCCTTTTTAGTGGGGTCTTTGGTTTTGGAATCAAGGTAATGCTGGCCTCATACTATGAGTTTGAAAGTTTTCCTTCCATTTCTACTTTTTGGAATAACTTCAAAAGAACACATATTAACTGTTCTCTAAATTTTGGTAGAATTCTCCTGGGAAGCTATCCTGCCCTGGATTCTTGTTTTTTAGATTTTTGATTACTGATTCAATTTCTTTACTGGTTATCGGTCTGTTCCAAAAAAATTCCTTACTCTTTTAATGACCACTCTGTTGAAATCCTTTTTATTTTAATGCCATATATTTGCTTTTATCCCCTTAATTAAAGCAAACTTTGCCTTTTTAATTTATTATATTATTTCTCCAAAGAATAAATTCATCATTTTTTCCACATGTCCTTTTTGAATATACCAAATCAAGTAATTTTGATATATTTGTCTGCTGTCCTTAGACTTGTGTTATTTTATAGACATTGAAAATTTAGCTTATCAATGTTTGATTATGAATAATAAAATCAGTTAGGGCCATACATTTGCCTCTGAGCAGAACTTTGGATACATTCTACAAATTTTGATAAAAAGAATTCTATGGTTGATGCATAGAATCTTAAGGTTTTATCCTTCTCATTTACTTATAATCTTTCTTTTTATTTTGTTTTGGTCTTTAAATTTTTATTATTACTTTTATTATGCTTCAATGGCTTTGATGTCAGAGAATCTTGTATATTTACTTTCATATTTTTATAATACTTAAATGTTTAATCTGTGGTCTAAATGTGATTTTTAAAATAATCATTTCATTATATCTTAAAAACATACCCTTGTATTGGCAGGGTACATATTTCTATAATTAATTTTAATTACACTTTATTAATGATTATGTTTTATGTTTAAGGAAGCAGTTTAAAAATATTTTATTACTTTCAAGTTTTTATAAATTTATTTCTTTTAAACTACCTATTAAAAAGCTGAATGTTTCTGCCAATTTAGCTTTGTATTCATAATGGGCTTTTAAAAATATATTTGAGAAAAAAATATTCCTGAATATATATTTAGCTTCACTATGGAATTATTACTGTTTTTCAATAAAAAATTCATCTCTTTATCTAATATAATCTGAAGGTTAAAAATTGATGAATTTTGTTTTATTTTTATCATATTGTTTTATGATTTTAAGAAATAACACTTGGGCTATGTGTCCTATTTCTTCTTCATATATAGTTATTAAAAAATACTATTGATTATAAAAGAATGAGACATTTTAAAAATAGAACTGTAAAGACAATTTTATTTGCAAAAACTCATTCCCAATGTTAATTTCTATCATTATAAAAGTCATGAATATAATACTACTTTTTGTATTCATCATTTCATGTAAGTCACCTTAGTCTTTGCCCTTTCATTTTGAAGTTTTACATATAGGTCATTTTTCATAAAGGATGAGTATACTATTTAACTTCCAAGAATAAGTTTAATTTTTGAATTTAACTTTTGTTGCAAAAATTTAATTACAAATATAGTTTATCTGTTTCTAACATTTGGCTAGGACTTTTTTTTATATCATGGCTATACTAATTTATTTGTTTTATTTGGTTTTCTATTTGAGATTATTAGTATTTTTTTAGTTGAAAACATGGAATTATTGTATATTCCCTTGCATGTCAGAATAGTTATTCATTGGGTACCTATTTCATTGAAGTCTTTTTCCTTAATTTTATATAGCTATTGCTCCATGGATTTTTGCTTGTTCATTTGTCTCTGAGATGCTGGCCTGATTTTTTGGCCTTTTATATTGGATAGGAGAAATCTGAGGTCACATTGGGTTTTATTTAATAAGGCTATCCTTGTTTTACAACTGAATTTTTTTTTTAGTACTTCTTGTTACAAAGAGGAAGGTGTCCTTTTTAACTAGACAAAATTGATCTGCCCATTTAGGTAATTTTTATCTATTATATACCTCTCTTTTCATTTTTTTTTCTCTCTCTACACCTAGTTTTCATAGGTTGGATCTTACTTCTTCTATATGTAACATATTCTTCTTAGCTATTTTCTATTTCTCTTTGAATTAGTGGAGAGCCTTTCAATCTCATCCTCTGCATAATTCAGATGCAGAGACTTGGATGGCCACTTCAGATGATCAATTGCTCTGATTGTTACTATCAACCTTCTTTTAGAAGTATTTGTGGCATTTGGGCCAGATGATTCTTTGGACTATCCTATGCATTGTATAATATTTAGCAGCATTCATGGCCACTAGATACCAGTAGAATCCTTCAAGTCATGATTATCAAAAATATTACCAGATATTGCCAAATATTTCCTGGGGAGAGACAAATGCAAAATGACTCTCAGTTGACAACCACTTCTTTACATTTTAAAGCATTTTTATATCTTACTTTCTTTTTGTATCAGTCTTTACCTGAGTGCTTTATCTATGAATCCTTGTTCTTGTTTTGATACTTTAATGACCTGTTTACTTTTTATTTACTTTTTAAATTTTTTTGCCTAGCCAGTATTTGTACAGTGGACTTTTCTGAGGCCCTAAGGTCTGCTTCCTCCCACAGTGTGGTAAGGAAACATGTTCAATCTGTAATTCTTAAATCATGTGTAATATATTCATGATAGAAATCATAGCATCACATACTTCAAAATTTTTCCAAAAACAGCTCCCACATCATATTGGTAGAAAAGGGAAACAAGATAATATACATCAAGCAATGGATGCCCTACCTTTCAGACCACAACCTACCCTGTATACCCTCAATCCAATTGCAGATTATATAATCTCTTTCCTCACCCTCCTCTGCCTCTTCTCTCTTTTCCTCTTTCTCATCTTTCCTCCCTCCTTGTGTATGTATGAGATGGTGGCAAGAAGAATAATATTTGATAGATTATGATAAATAAGAATGGCTATTGTGTACCTACTGTACAAAGAATCTTGGGCTAACTACGCCATATGTACTGCCTCAAGGCATCACAATTCTTTGAAATAGATGCTGTTATTATTCCCATTTTACAAATGATAAAATACTCAGAAAGCCTAAGTAAAGTGCCTAAGCTAAGTGTTGAAGCCAAGGTTTAACTGAGGTTCTGCTGATCTCAGATACTGCCCATGGCATTATTCTGCACAATGATTTTTTTTTTTTTTTGGTCCATCACTATGATGCGAAGGTGGGGTGAAAATAAGGATGAGTGGCTGCTTAGTTTTCTACTTAAATAATCTTCTCAGACCTTCAGCAAGGATTAGACAGTGCAGTGAGTCAAAGGCTTTTGTTACCATTTTCCTTTCTGGATGAATGTTTTAGTTCAGGTGACAGACCATACACAAAATACAATCTTTTTCCCAAGCCGAATTTATTAGTCTCATCATCTGTGAATATCATTGCCATATTTTTGCCTGAGTTCTCTTGTATCCCCAAATCCTGGGGTTTATAAAAGAATCTTATAAATTATATGATTCTATTGCTATTTTTATGGGATCTTGGGAGAGACTCTATTAGTCACTTTTAGCATGAATGTTACAATTTTAACTAGAAATCTACATCAAAAGTTTTTTAATTAATATTTTTGAGTACTAATGAAAATATTAGTAATCCATAAAATAAATACATGTATTATATTTATGTATTAAATTAACAAGATTAACTTTAAAGATTTAAACATGTGATTTTAACTAAACATCAAATGGCGTTTAAAAAGGGCCTAGAACAATGTTGGAGTACTTCTCAGAAATCTAGCTGGGAAATTCTGGTTTCTGAGACTTTCACATTGTCATAGGGCAGCCTTTATATCCTACTTTGGCTCAAGAGTTATAAATACACATGGGAAACTGAATGAAGATTTTCAACTTCTCATCTTCTGACATTTTTATTTGAAAATGTCTCTTTTCTTGTTTTTAACAAGATACTCAACTTGCAAAAATAATTCTTCAAGTTTGTATCCACACAATAGACTTACATTTTTCCAGAGAATAAAATCCTTCACAGAATAGCCATAAAGAAAGCACCCTGAGTTGTAGTGGGATGGAGAAATTGAATCCCAATCCTGGAAAACCAGTTTTTCATTCCATGGCACAAGGTTAAAGCCAGTGCATAACTCTGCACCTGAGCCACCTACCAGAACAGATACATCATAAACTCAAATGGAGCTTATGTCCTGTTGACATACACACCCAGAAACTGTGTTTAATTCCATTTAATCTCCAGGATATCCAATGCCCATTACCTCTTTGCTATGGCTAACGAAACCTTGACTTTGTTTGGGATAGGAACATGCCCATATCAGACTACAGATTAAAATTAGTCTAAAGTAGTCTTAAAGGGTGATATGGCACATTTCTGATCAATGAGATCTATGGAGAACTCACTAGGATTTATTTCTAGGAAAAAATGTTCCTTTCCTAATGCTGACAGAGGACAGACACTATGAATATAGTTCTTCCCTCCCCTTCTTTTTCATAATGTCTTGTATCTATGAGGCAAAAAGAAAAAAAAAGAAAAATTTAAAAAGGAGCTATCATGGAGGACAATGAAGTGTAAGGATAGGAGGAGACTTGGTTCTACCTTGAGCAGCTAAGCAAACTCCAGCATCTCAAATTCAAATCTCTTGTTATGTAAGAATAACAAAGCCCTGTGCTCAAGGCCTGTGAGTCAGATTCACATTACTATGTACGTAAAACAAGTTCCAAACTGGTATCATTCCAAAGATTTCTTCTCTATCTTACTTTCGAATATTGGGAATGACTTCTACATACATGAGTGGAGTATTAAGGAAGAAGGAAATTTGAAGACAGTTGTAGTTTTTTTCTAGGCCATGGAAACTTTATGAGGAAAGCTTACCCGTCCTCACCCTCACAATCAATAATTTTTAGAATATGCAGTTGATTCTCATTTTTCACTGTAGTTATGTTCTATAAAGTTCCCTAGTAACACTGAATTAGTGAATACTGAACCAGTGCCCCTAAAGGAAATAGATAGATGTAGACACAGATATCCCACATATTATAGTCTTAAATCTTAAACAATTGATTCTGGTAGATTCTGTTGTCTTTATTTTACAAAAGAATGAGTGAAGTTTAGAAAATTTAAGTGGCTTGCCTAAAACTGCTTCACTAACAGGTGCCAGTGTTGGAGTCAAACCCCATGCAACTGGACTAGAGCTTGCACCACAGTGTATTGGCCCCGACCTTCTCCATTCTCTGGTCATCTCTAAAAGCTGAAACAAGAAGGCATAGTGTTGTCCTGGTTGACCTCAGCTGAGAACATAGGGGAGGGGAGCTAAGGGACTTAAATTTGTTACCATTTTGTGCAGATCCACAAATGACTGCAAATTGCGAGTATTGATTTGGGGGTTACCAATAACAATTTTTTTGTTTTATTTTAAAGTTTTATTATAGGCTTTACTGCTGGTTACAAAATAAGACACATGCAACTGCCACAAGTCGGGCAGTACATACAAAGCCTAGGCTGTAAAAACTATTTCAAAATATAAATTTGCGGTTTTTCTGGAATACATTGTGTCAAAGGGTGCCCACATTAATACCTTTGGTATAAAACAGTAATGTTTCCCTTGAAAAGCAGACCAAACCCATTCATTACGTTATACAAATTCACATCTCCTTGTACCTACTCCATCTAGTCTGGTCTCAACCAGCCAGATTAGTCACAACTCA
Organism: Neofelis nebulosa; assembly: GCF_028018385.1. Classification (NCBI taxonomy): domain Eukaryota; kingdom Metazoa; phylum Chordata; class Mammalia; order Carnivora; family Felidae; genus Neofelis; species Neofelis nebulosa. The sequence goes on along the minus strand of NC_080790.1, from coordinate 17,272,995 downwards.
CTTCTGTCCCTTCAGGCACGAAGGAGACCGAGGGATAGGCAACCCAGAAAGCCCATCCTCCACAATCACCCTGCAGACAGCCTGGCTCCAGTGCTGGCTACCTGTGTCACACAAACACACATCCCCATCAACAGTCTCACACATCTCTTAAACAAATACAAACATAAACACTAACCAGACAGCAAAGGATCTGCACATCCTCTCAGTCTGCTCATTGATGGGCATCCCATTTTAGCAAGTTAGGTGAATTGCAAATACAGAATCCTTAAATAAGGAGAATCTATGTAACTATATTTTGTTGTTTTTTCATTAAAATTTACTTTTCTCACTAAAAAGTTAAATCTTGTTATACCAATTTTGAATACCTCTGCTGACAGCTTTTGCTATCAAAGTGTAAGCTGACTTCCAACTTCTGCTTCTCTTCATGAATGATATCTTGTATTCCCTTTAGCCTCTGTACATGGACACATGAACATAGGTGCTTATACACATATAGCCACATAACAGCAATACCATATTGTGTTTTCCAATATATAAAAGTGCCATTCAATTATTCATTGTCCCAATTCACAAAGCAGCAAGTATAGGGAAGTCAATATCTTCTCAATCAAAATGGAGTAAAAATGAAACCTCATAGACTAAGGTGAAGGAGCAAATAGGGAATAACTATAAATGGGTGTAAGGATTCTTTTTGGGGTGATGGAAATGTTTTAAATTAGGTTGTAGTAATTGTTGTACCACTTTGTAAATACATTAAACATTGAGTTGTACACTTTAGATGGGAGGGTTGTATTCTATATAAATTATACCTCAGTGATTCTGTTAATACAAACAAAGTGATGCATCAGCTACACATGCACAGGTCTGCAGAACAATGGGGAATGTACTGTCACTGCTTAGGAATTTATACTCACTGGGGATTTTCTATGTACAGTTGCCACGTTCTTAGGCAGCTTTATTATTCACCTGTCACAAGAGAGCTGCAAAACTCCATGTGCTTGCATGGGTTGGAAATGTCTATTAACTTGTCAGTAAATGAAAAGGGTGAAGGGTTTTCATCTCTGCAGATGAATTAGAACAGGTGCAGCATGTCTCCAAGATCACTAATTAAAACTACTCAGGACTTGTATTTATTTTACATGAAAAAGAGTTTTACATATGTTTGAAAACTGTATGGAAATATAGAATTTTTAAAAATGGACTATAGAGTTAAGCTCTCTTTCTGCTTTATATCACTTCATGAATGGAACCCTTGCTAGGGCATTTCTCATTTTTTGATTATTGTACTGGTTTTACATTTCACATACCAATATAACAAGTATAAGCTGTATTTATTAGCAAGAGGATTTTATTCAGTGTGGGCATAAATATATGCTCTCAATTTGTACCATTTGTAATTAACCCCAAGAATGACACTAATATATTTTTATACATAATCTTTGGAGAGTCTGAGGCTCATGTCCTTCCAAATTGTGCATATTTCTTTGTAGCTCAAAGAAAGAGACATAAGGTGCATGGATAAAGAAAAGATCAACTAGATCTATATTATGCAATTTTGAAAACAGTCTGAATCTAAGAAAAACCTGTATTTGAAGAACTTATGAAATTTTAAACAAGTCACTAAGCCTATCTGTTCCTTAGATACTTAATCTCTTAAGGCCTAGATCAAATGTCACTTCTTTCACAAAGCTTCTGGAGATCTCTTTAGCTGAAATCAATATTTTCCTCTACCCTCCTACAGAACTGTGCACCTTGCGTATATTATATAGCATGGAGGAGGAGGTGTGGAGAAGGCACCAAGCTGACAGACAGTATAGTTTTGTGATGAAGGTTTGGATTCTGTAACCAGAGTCAGAGTAGCTGGGATAAAAGCCAAGTCTTACCACTTACTAGCTATGCAACCGTGGAGAAGATTCTTTAAATTTCTGGTCTACCAAATAAGAATTATAATGGTACTTGCCTTACCTAGTTTTGTTGGGAGAGTTAGGTGGGAGAAACCAAGTAAAATGCTTTGAATTGTGCCTGTGAGAATGTAATTGCTCCAGAAACAATGGTTGTTGATGTTATCTATCTGGAGGGCATTGAAACATAGTAAAATAAAATGAAATAATTGGTTGGATCCTGACTCAGCAAGTTGCTAGCCTTGTGATCTGGGAAAATCACTATTTGTCAATTGCCTCATGGATGATGTTTTACAGCTGATACAGGTTTTACATGTTTTACAGGTGATACAGAGCTATTCAAGCATTAGACATTATTTGGAGGAAATGGGGTATTAAAAATCATTTAGTCAATTAGACCTGGACCTAAATTCAGGAATTATCCTTCACCAACTTTGTTTCTTAGGAAATTGTCTCTGTGCATCCGTTTCCTAATACCAATGAAGATTGGATTGTTATTCAAAGCATTAAATAATATTTTAAGTACCGGACCCATCATGGCAGACATAGCAGGAATCAAATTGCATAATGTCATTCCTTAGCACAGTTTGTTTTGTTATTTGTATATATGTCTGTCTGATCTCCTGAACTCAAAAACTACACAGGGTTCTATTTTGCACATTGCAAAGCCTCTTGAACAAACCCATACAACATAGGAAGATTTCAACCAAGTCTTGAGTTGCTGGACAAAAACTGTGCTTCAGCTTACCTTCCAGGATTCTGGGATAGGTTTCCCATTTCATACCTAAGGCTTTGTACAGAAAATGAAGTCAACAAATACAAAAGTACTCTGATCATTTCCAAGGCTTTTAATATAAAGATATTTTATTGTACAAAAGCTGTTCCAATGTCAGGACCCTCCGCTCCTTCCTATTATGTGGCTTGTCCTGAGTTTTTCTTTAGCCTGGCCAACAGATGGATTGAATAGAATCTCCTGGCATTATGTGGGTCATGGCAGGAATGAACAGTCAGCCTCCTTATTTATGTAGAAGGAAGCAGGCCATCTTGAACAAGTATATTGTTACTTCAGTATAACCACCAGCCCACTAGCTATTAGGGGGTCTTGAGCTTATCATTGTTGCTCCTTCTTCTTGCTCCTTAGCTCCAGTAGTTGAGAAGCAATGAAAGGAACAAGGCCAAACCTTGCTTAAAATGGTTCCTATCTGGCTAGATAGATTCTGTCTGGTGCCTGCCTGTACATAGCAAGCTTAGGAAACAGTGTGGAATATAGAAAGGAAGATTATGGGCATGCAATTTGGTTTTGGATAAAGGAGTAAGGAGAAAGATGCAAATCATATGTCAGAAAAAAAAATATTTGTTTTTCTACATAACTGCCATGACCCTAGGCAGCAACTGAGAGTCTTGACTGACAGTGGATATTCCTGGGCCCAACACAAAGTAACCACTGGTGGCCTCCTCTAGGTAGCTCTGCAAAACCAAAGATCATTTCAGCCTGCCTTCCTGGCATCTGTCCCAGAGTTACTCATTCTTCAAAGCTTTTACCATGCCAGAACTTCCAGTTACTCACAGCCCCAACACTCAGCTAAAATTGAAAACAAATGGAGGATTCATTAAACAGTAGCTGAAATGATTCAGTGGAAGTGGCTCTCTGTGCCTCTGGCTGATGTTCACAGAATGAACAATTAAGTAAGAGTCAAAAAAGTAAGAAAAAGAAAAGGGACAAGAAAAACTGCTACACTTAGTAACATGTAAGAATAATGCAATCATGTCAGGCCCAACTGGTCAACCCACATCTTTCTGGAGGAAGAGCCCTGGACTACTTTCAAGTTCTGTTTATGTGCCCACAGGAAGCAGGGTTATAAATATCCCCTGATGCACCAGTTGAGCAGCTGGCCAGTCCCAGGGAGTTTCAAATGTTAAACATTAATTTATCCACCTTCTGGTTCTTCCTATCCTGTGTCCTCCCCTTGCTCTCAGTCTCAAGGCAGAACAAAACTGGGTTCTGAACTGCACTGTAGAAAGACAAAAGAGTTTCTGCAGCTTGCAGCTTATTCCATCCAGGGAAGCAGCACAGACTTCAGGTGCTTGGGGAAGCCATCTGTAGCTCTTGAGGCGATGGAACTGGGCTGAGAATGAATGCTTTCTGGCTGCTCTGCTTCCAGCTGGAAAGACCACTGAGGAAACCCATCAAGTAGCACTGTCTGCAGAATTGCCCTTATCCATCCCATCTGCTGCTTTCCAGTGATGGAGAGCTGCCTGAAATGTCCCAGACTGAGGGAAGGGCTTCCAGGGTTCCTTCCAGAGAGGCATGGGGGACTGTGTTTTCCAGGTGTACCATAGAGTATTGCATCACACCTGCCATGTGCAGGCTACCTGAGCCTGAGGCTGGGGCAGGGGCTCAGATACATGTCTGAGCAGATTGGGTGGAAAGGGAGGGATTGATTGTCTCAGGTGTACAGGAGAAGAGAAGCTGAAACATATAAAGCTGCTTCTGAAGTATGCAAACCATAGACCAAACTCTACTCCATGAAATCACAAAACAAATCATGGCAAGTTTTAGCTAAAAATGTGGATGTAATCTGACTGAGATGAAATAGATATCTCAAAGGTATACACAAAGGAAAGCCTAATAATGTCCTGGGAATGTGAAAAAGAAATGAAGACGAGCTGAGAAAGGCAAGTGAGCAAGGACAGGAGGGAGACGTACTTATCCTGTGTAAGCAATCTCCGGGGAACAAGGACCTTCATCTCCCTGCCCACTGCTTATCAAGGCACATGGGAGAGCAAAGCACAGTGTGCTTTTTGTATGTTTTTTCATCATTTTTTTTTCAGTATGTTCTGATTGAACCAGAGCCTCCATGTGGCACGCTAACAATACCCTTTACCCTCCTTTTATCCAGCCTGTTCTCCAGACTTGTCATTATTTCTCATACCCCACGTGTTGGGTTCCTTTCATCTTTTCTCAGAAATGATTACCTTCAGACCTGTTATGTGAAAAGCTATGACATAGTACATAATACCCAAGACCTTTCAAACAGACCGCCTTGAAAAATCCTTGTTAGTACGATGCAGGGACCTTCTGGATTAATGTTTGTCATATATTATTAGCACAAGATGTGCAGGAAGATACCTCCAGACACACTTATCTGTAAGATGTTGGGGAAGACGAAGAGAGAAATCTGAGATGTGAATCCACTTTATGTTTTTTTTAGAGAATAAATATTTTTATATTTGGTAAATTTATATATAACCTACTTCTAATGACTTGAGATGTCTTATGCAAAATACCTTATTCAACAATAGGCACAGATAATTAGAATAACAAAGATGGAGAAGAATATTAATACACCAAAAATATGAACTGTTATAGGAACAAGCAATGCATTTAGCTTCCTGGAAGCCAAGCAAAAAAATTATAAGATATTTATTAATAGTTGAGGAATGAAATCAAAATGATTAATTAATGGGGACAAATATATTTCTGTAAGTAAATTCTAAAATATGTTTCAACATATTTGGATACCTTTAGTTAGATAAATAATCATGGGAGATGAACAAAGTCACAGAAATATTTGTGGGTGGCTTTGAGAACCACCTTATTACTTCAAATTTATTCCTCATATGTTTGTGCATATATGTAAAGGCTCTTAAAACACAGTGGTATCAAGCTGGAGCAAAGCACATCAGAATTAGGATGGAAAATTTTTAAATGTGCCCATTCTTTGTATCTTCCAGAAAATTCTGATTTGAAGGATGTAACAATAAGGAATATGTTCTTAGTAAGTTATTGAAGTAAATCTTTCCCTTCCATATCCCTCCCTAGTAGAGAATTTGCTGGAGCAGCAGGGAGAAGTAGAAAGAAGGTAGCAGCCACTGGGGATGGCCTTGTTCTTTAAACTAGGCAGGTGTGATCTATAGGACATACCTGATTTTAGCTTTCTTAGGATATTTTCCGGTGTAACTAATATCCTGGATTTGTTCTGTCCCATTAAGATACAGAATCTTTTGGTTTCCACCTCATTGCCCTGATCACTAAAAAAAATGTATTTTTTTCTGAGCTGTACCTTGCAAAGGACTCAAAATGTTCTAAATAATCAAGAAGTAGGAGACATTTCTTCTTTATTTAAATGGTCCTTTGAGATAAGTCCTCTTCATTGTCATTTCTTGAGTGGGGGGGGGGGGTTTGTCAGGGCTCCATCCATGCCATCACTATGGGTTTTTTTTTTTTGTTTTTTTTTTAATTTTTTTTTTTCAACGTTTATTTATTTTTGGGGCAGAGAGAGACAGAGCATGAACGGGGGAGGGACAGAGAGAGGGAGACACAGAATCGGAAACAGGCTCCAGGCTCTGAGCCATCAGCCCAGAGCCCGACGCGGGGCTCGAACTCACGGACCATGAGATCGTGACCTGGCTGAAGCCGGACGCTTAACCGACTGCGCCACCCAGGCGCCCCACTATGGGTTTTCACTAAAGTTCTGAAAAGCTAATCTTGTAGCATGAAACGCATCAGCAAAGGATGTCACTATGGCATTCAGTCTAAAATGTAATGATTACTATCATTTGTTTATGTCTAGTAATGGCCAAGAATATATAATTTCATTAACGAATCCTATGAGACCAGTATTACTACCTTCCTTGTTTTACAGATAAGTAAACTAAGCTAGTGAGGGAAGTAACTTTCCCATGTATCATGAACAAAATAGATGGTAGAAGGCATTCTGGGCAGGGGCATAGATCTCAACAGTTATTACAATGAACTTGCACTACCTCATGTACCCCTAGTGGTCATGATCTTATTTACCCCCTTCAAGATTTCACACCAGATAGAATCTATTTTGGAAAGTTCTTTAAAGCACGGTCAAGGGCTTTGCCAAATCTATGCCAGCATTCTAAGAATATCCCCACTGAGCATCAGTGAAAGGTAAGCCCCTGTTCATTGAGTTAATTTCTCAACTTGAGAGTATCTGCAGTTAAACTGTAGCTTTGCTGCTAGAGAAGCATAGACCCTGGAGTCATACCGTCCATGTTCAAATCCTTCCTCGACACTTATTAGCTGTGTGACTCTGCTCAAGTTAATAATAATATCTCTATGTCTGTTTTCTTTCCTATAAAAAAGATTGTAACTGTGGTGCTTATCTTAGTGGTTTCTGGTGGGAACTGAATGTGCTTTTTACAGGTACAGTGTTTATAAGATACCAAGCACAGAGTATGCATTCAATAAGCTAAAGTTAGCACTGTTTTTTTCTATTAAAATTCATCTGTTTGTCACCTTCTTTGGACATCACATTCATCCTGTTCTTTTTCCAAAGAACACGCATTTTAGGGTAGACGTGTGAGTCCAGTGACACTTGAGGCAGCATCAAAGACAGCTTCTCTTCCAGGCCTCACAAAATGCAAACCTTTACCAAGCTACAAAAGAAAACTATTTCTCTTCCAAGGGTTGCTGTGCCTTCTGGCTCCTAAGTCAGAGCATCTGAATGAGGGAAACTTTCTCTCTGGCTCGGTCTCTTTCCCTTTCTCAAATAAATGCACAGAATTTCTTACAAGATATTTTTCTTTCCATATCACAGTCTCTCTTTTTTTTTTATGTTTCCCAATTTTAAGTTTAACAGACTACCTATGCTGGGAATTGTTCAGTGATGTTGATTTATGAGACTTATGCAAAAAAGGACAGCCTTACCAATGCACGTATCTATTTGGCAAGGCAGCAGTGATTTATAAAAAGACAGGCTGGTGACACTCAAATAAAGGCAGCTTTCATGTGGCAAGTGTAAAGGCAAAAAGAAAACCTCCTACCAACTGAATGACAAAATCATTGGCTACTTTATGAGTAGAGTAAATTCCACCCTAGCTTCAACTCAAAGTCCACCTGTGGAGAATGTGCCATCTCAGATGGGGTGCCCAAAGTGAGCTTGTATTAACTTTTCTTGATCTCTGAAGTTCAGTTTCAAGTTAGGTTGGTTGGTTTTTGTCTAATCACTGCTCAATGGGTCTGTCGGCCATGAACTTCTCTCAACTTCATTAAAGCTCTGTACATTTTGTAGAATTTTTTCATCTAGATGACCTACTGGGGAAATGGTATATAATCTCAAGATTCTTTTATTTGTCCTAGAAAGATAAACTTTATATTTTGTAAGATGTGTTCTATGAAAACTAGACTTGGAAATTAGACTTCACTCATTAGGTTTTTCTAGACTATTATTGGTCTTTTTCTCTCTTTTTTTAATGTTTATTTTTGAGAGAGAAGAGACAGCATGAGAGGGGGAGGGGCAAAGGGAGAAGGAGACACCAAATCCGAAGCAGCCTCCAGGCTCTGAGCTGTCAGCACAGAGCCCAACGTGGGGCTCAAACCCACAAGCCATGAGATCATGACCTGAGCCAAAGTCGGACGCTTAACTGACTGAACCACCCAGATGCCCCTTATTGGTCTTGTTCTTGAGACTCAGTGTAGTTCAGCACAAACAGAAATTCAGTTTTGTCTCCAACCCTTTCCCTGGCAATGCAAAACCTATCAGACAGAATGGCTGTAGTGAATTATCAAACCCTTTCCATGACTGCAGAACATCACATACATTGAATAGAAGTGACTGCCTGAATGCTTCCACTTGTCACATCAGTTAAAAGTTCACCTTTATCTGTCAAGATGGGCTTGGTGCCAGAGACTGAATGTCTAAGTACCCCCATCATATGTTGGTTATAACCACTGTTGCAGCAGTTTACATCAGCAAAGGTTATTTCCTACTCAAACTGCATGTTTGTAATGGGTCAGATGAAGCTCTGTTCTTTATCATCTTCACTCCTAGACATTAATGGAATAACCTCTATCTTGAATTTTTCCAGTCTTGTGGTAGAAGAAAAAGGAATCATACTGAAAACTATGAAAATGGCTACTCAGAAGTGACCCACATTTCTGCTCAAATTTCATCAGCTAAAGCAAATCATACAGTCAATATGTACTAGTCAATAATCCTCCTCTCAGGAGGGGAACGATTGGGAGTAAAAAATGGAATATTTTTCTATAACAGAGAACTAACATGATCCTTCAATTTATGATGAAAACTCAAAGGAGCAGGAGTAAGGTGGTCACTGCAATAATCCTATAACTGAGTCTTAGGATAAGATGTTCAGTAGTGGAATGATTGGGGTAAGCCATTTTTTCAATGAACATAAACACTGGAAACTTCTAGAAAGAAGCAGTACCTATTTACCACATGTTCATCATGTGTAGAAATTACGAATGTTAGCAAAGCAGGAAGGTGATAATGACTGGTTTAAGTTGTTAGACACTGAGAATTCTCCCAGAATAGTTTTTGTAGAGGGCAACAGACATAACAAAATCAGAGAGCCTGGGCCCCACTTAAAATAAACTCTTCCCTACCCTGAGGGTCAGCAAAGAATGACCTCCCTCTTGAGAAGGGAGCTGCCTTATATGGTGAGCAAGAGACACTATGCAAGGGACTGACTGGGGGGAAATGTTTTGCAGTGAACAGAAGCACCAGACATTTCCATATAGAATAGAAATTCCCTTTACTTCCAAAAAGGAAAGTAGCAGCTGAGAGTGGGTGAACATGAATTGCAAAGAGAGGAGCACAGAACACTAAGAAACGGAAAAGGAAAGGAAATTGAGAGCTTAGGTTGAGGGGAAAAATGGGAATTCTAGTTAGGGTGAGGGCAGCAGACAGAACAAAACCTGGAGGAGAAATGAAAGATAAGGAATCCAGAGAAGGAGAATATTTTTTTTTCCTCAAAAATCTTATTAGTGAGAATAGTAGCCTTGCTTTCTCGTCAACAAAATCTTCATATTCTTCTATGGTAGGCTCTATGCCAGATCCAGAGAATGGAAAATTGAATAATGCACAGACCCTGACTTCCAGAAGCTTATATTCTAGTATGAATGATGGTCAATAAATAGAAATATTCAATATTGTGTGATTAATCACAAACAGAATTAAATTTAAGATGGTAATATAACACAGGAGAAAAGTGCTTGGGTGGCTCAGTCAGTTAAGCATCAGACTTCAGCTCAGGTCATGATCTCACAGTTCGTGAGTTCAAGCACTGCATCGGGCTCTGTGCTGACAGTTCAGAGCTTGTAGCCTGCTTCAGATTCTGTCTCCCTCTCTCTCAAAAGTAAATAAACCTTTAAAAAAAATTAAAACAGAACACAGGAGAATGGCATCTAGACAAACATAGAGAAGTAATGGAGAAAGACCAAGAAAGATTTCCTAGGAGAGTAATACTTGACTATCATACTGAAGGTTATAGAAGACTTCACTATACAAGGGAAAGTTAGAAAAGTTGCACCTCTTTGCATGGCAAAGAGCAGATGCAAGTGCGTAGAGATGTCAGAACCATTAAATGGAAGGTCACATTCAGGGAACTCAGCACGAGATATGTTGTGTGGCTAAAGCTGAGGGGATAAATATGAATCACAGTCCAGGGTCCTTGTGTCAGCTCTGACACTAATAAGCTGAAGGTTGAGCCAAGACACAGCTTCTCTGGGCCTCAGTTTTATTTCTGGCTAAAATGATGGTGTTGAAGGAAGTGAGACACCCTTGACACCTGACATTATAAAAGGTCAAACTCAAGAGTTTTCAGTGGATGGCTAGACATCTGCAGCACTTTATTAATTAGCTGTTGGTAACTCTCCTCTTCATTGCCTTTGCTCTAAGTCCTAAAGAAAGAAGAAGCTCAAAGTTTGTTTAGGTCATTTATCTTTTAACTCCAACTTCCCACATTCAGCATCTGTTCTACCCCCTTCCTGAAAGGATTATGTCTGGGAGCTCATTACCACCATGGGCAGCCTTTTTCAGTGACAGGCCCCTTTAATGTCTGGAAATGCTCCTTAGACTGTGCTGAAAGACCATAGATGAGGCATGGCAGTCACTGCAGCATTTCCAAACTCCCCCACAAGTGCTTAAGAGATGTCACCATGTAAGGAACTGATTGCAGAGAACAGAAGCACTGGACATTTCCACATCAGAAGAAGGAAGGTGCAGCAAGAGTGAGCAAACATGGATTGTGGAGAGAAGAGAATGTTCAGAAGTGAAAAAAGAAAGGAAGTTGAGAATCTGAAGTTGAGGGAAGAAGAGAGGACACCAATTAGGGTAAGGGTAGCAGAGAGAATAAAGCTAGAGAGCTGGTGGATGAAAAGGAACCAAGGTGAAGGAGAATGTATTTTTCACCCATAAAGTTCAGTAATGCTTTTAGAATTGCAAATATGCATTTAAATTTAATAATACAATTATGGTATATTAAATGTCAAATGACTGTTACAGAAAAGCACTTAAAATTAATACATATGCATGAGATAAATCCTGTCTAGTTGTCAAGGTCTGAATTCAAAGTTACATAAGCCAGGCTTTTGCACTGAATTTTCTTACAGCTTAAGGTTGCAAAGTTCCATGAATTTCACTGGTATTTAACAAAGAAGCATGAGTAAACCTTACTTAGAACCAAGAGAAAAGACAGGTGTCCAGATAGTGAACAACCAAGCCCAAATGGTATTCAAATAAAAGTAAAGTTGAAGGCACTAATGGTCTTCATCACTCTTGTCATTATCACCATCAATATTGACAAATGGTTATTGAATTCAGTATAGCACTATTACCAAGGAGTCTCCCTTTCTTTCCTCCCTTCCTTCCTTTTACAAAACAACAAACCCACAAAGTTTATATATATATATGTATATATATATATTTACATATATATATGTATATATGTATTCTCATACATATATATGTATACATATATGTATATGTATATATATGTATATATATACATATATATGTAAATATATATATACATATACATATGTATACACACACACACACGGTTTTAATCCTAAAGATATGCAGTAAATATATATTTAGTAATGAGTGAAAGTTTCTTGTCACCATCAGTACTCCTCCACCAATGCTACTTTCCAAGGAACTCTTCTTCAACACATTTGTGGAATACTTCTAGAGGACCTATCATTTTGTTAAGCAAACAATGGACAGTGGACAGACACAACAGGCATGCTTCACACACATGTATTCTGTACACAATGGGGCTCTGAGAGAGGGTCACCATCTCCCCATGAGTGGAGACTCTTGGAGAACATACCTTCTCCACTTATTATTTTTTGGTATAATTCAGTTCCCTACAGTTGTGGGGCTATGTCCCTATTTCCTTGCCGGTTGCCTCAATCCCTGGATGACCCCCTATATCCCTTGATACATGATCTCCTTTATCTCCTTATCTAAGGTAAACTGTGCCATGAATACAAGGGGAGTGAGTAGAAAATCTTGGAGGCCACCTTAGCATTCTGCCTACCACACACCTTCTTCTGACTTTGGAACCAATAAAAAATAAAACTTAGGAGATGACTATGAAAATGATAAAGCTGATTAGAGAATATGATCTTTGGACTGTGACAAAAGAGATTACAAAAAATTCCCTCAGAAAATTAAACCATATTACTTTCCCCATCCTTGACAACATGTACAATTTCAGGTCTCTCCAGAATAGGATACTGACTTAATAAACATATCTCCTATCAGGAGAGGTAAGCCAGAATGCATCTTCTCCTTAGCCAAGCAAATCTGAGGGGTCAAAAATCAAAAAACAAAAGCAAAAATGAGTTGGGACTGAATCATTCTGATCCATAATATATCTTATGTATTCTTCCATGTTCTCTCTCAGCATAACTCAGCAGAGTGAGAAGGTGGAATCAGAAGATGGAAGAAGTTTGAATTACCAAGTCCATCAAGTATAGGAGAACCCAAAAGAAGATCCATTTGACCAACAATGGGCTTTTTGTGAGCGAGGGTTAAACTTTTTTTGCATTCAGCCACTAAGATTTAGGATAGCTAACACTGAATTCTCTGACAAATGGCCAAAAGATTCATTATAAACTTAGCATCCTTTTCCATCTCCAGCCATACAGTCCATATGTTTTCACACTTCTGTTCCATTACTAATGTTGTTACCTTAATCATCACCTGAAAACTATTCAGCCAGTGACACCTGGAGTGTTTTTTTTTGCCCTATTCTCCTTATTATCTCTTTCTGTATCTATCATTCAGAATCAAAATGCAATACCATTATAATAGCATCGTATGGTGACAGATGGTGGCTACACCTGTGGTGAGCATAGCATAATGAAGTTGCCCAATCAGTATGTTGTATACCTGAAACCAATGTAACATTGTGCATCAACTATGCTTCAAAAAAAAAAAGTGCAACACCATTAAACAATCCCTATTTTTAAAAATAATCTGACAAAAAATTATTTCCAAGTATTAAAATATACCATAAATCGGGGCGCCTGGGTGGCTCAGTCGGTTAAGCGGCCAACTTCAGCTCAGGTCATGATCTCGCGGTCCGTGAATTCGAGCCCCGCGTCGGTCTCTGTGCTGACAGCTCAGAGCCTGGAGCCTGTTTCAGATTCTGTGTCTCCCTCTCTCTCTCTCTGACCCTCCCCCGTTCATGCTCTGTCTCTCTCTGTCTCAAAAATAAATAAACGTTAAAAAAATATATATACCATAAATCTATGTTAATTAAAATATATGAAAAAATCATAAAAAATGGACAAATAAGTATTTACTATGTGGTAGTAATAAAGGCCTTTCAAATCAGTAAATATAATGCAGTTAACACATTATGTTGCAATAAATAGCCATTTGGGTAGGGAGGAAAATATAGATCATTTTCATAGTTATAATTATTTAAATACAACATTTAAACATAAAATTACCAAGAGTAAATAGGTGCCTGGCTTTTTAAATATTAGCATAGAGAAGACCTTTCTAAGCATAATTCCAAAACAGAATAGAGGAATAATTCACAAAGATTTTATATAAATCGTGAATCATTAAAAAAAAATGAAAAACCTAGTAGCAAACTAGGCAAGATAAAAAAAAAAAAAAGCAATTCACAGATTAAATTAAAATAGTCCCAAAACATGTGAAAATATTTTCTTCATTCCATCTGAATTTAAACTTTATGAAGACAGGCTCCTTTTCAAATTTGTTCATCGACATACCCTACCAAGGAATGTCCCTGGTAAACATTAATTTGATAAATAAAAGACTGAATAAATGTATGAATCAATCAATAAACCTTAAATATCAGTCTGATGTCTTCTGTTTTTGCTTATTAAGTTAGCTTTACTAAAAGATCTGTTGATATACAATGCCAACTTAGTTAAATTTTCTGAATAAGACCTTCCAATACCCTTTTATAGGTAAGATTCATATAGATAAAAGAAACTAACAGAATAATCTAATATTTGTTTTATAAGCTTGGGAAAATATGAAAAAATAATACTTTTAAAGACATCTGTATATGGTATGTGGAAGCAGCAACAACTAGATGAGCTAAAATTCCAGAATAACTATCTTGAAATAAAAACCAGTTGCCATTCCTTTTGTTCCTTGGGGTATTTATCAAATCAGCCATGTGCTATGTATTGAGCCACGGGAAAGGACACTACTATGGGAAAGAATAATTAGCAAAGCTTTTACTGGTGATACAGGGATAGAAAACAATATTGGGTATTGCTTTTTCCTTGGCTGTCCTTTCTTATGTAACTTCAATTATACATGTATTGCAAAAGCAATATCTAAACCTATATCATTTCATAATTTTCCAGAAATATTGAAAGATATCAATCCACAGATTCAATAAGGTTTGAGAAACCCAAGAAGAATAGTGTAAAGAAAACCACAGGTTGACACACTATAATAAAGTTACTAGAACCCAAAGACAAAATAATGTATGGTCAGCAGAAGACATGCATCCAAATGTTCAGATCAACACTATCTGAAACACTAACTGCAAACTACCCAACTGACCTTGAGCATCATAATGGATAAACATATTTTGGCATATTCATATAATGGAATACTGTAAAGCAATGAGAGTAGACTTTACATGGTAATATTAATACAACCTACAGACAATGTTCAACAAAAGTATCCAGTAACAAAAGAATATACATTATATGATTCCATTTTTAAATATAAAACTGTCAAACTAAACAGGTTTTAGTTAGAGAAGTAGTGATTAGAGAAGTGGTGATTATAAGGATATCTGGGGTCTTATACTGGTGATACAGTTGTGGTTAGGACAGAAAACTCTGACTATACATGTATGATATATACACATTTATGTATGTGTATTATACTTCCATAAAATGCATTAAAATAATTAAAATTATGGGAATTGAAAAAGTCCAATTTTTGACCTTAGGAATAGATAGCAGAATTAGAATATAGGTAGAGTTCATTGGAGTTGAGAATTTCAAGAATATAAGCAGCCAAATGCTGGATACACTGTTTAAATGGACATGGGGGAAGGGAAGGAAAAATAAGATAAAAACAGAGAGGGAGGCAAACCATAAGAGATTCTTAAAGAGAACTGAGGGTCGTATGTTAAATGGGTGATGGACATTAAAGAGGGAACTTTTGGGGATGAGCACTGGTGTCATATGTAATAGATGAATCACTGGGTTATACTCTTGAAGCCAAGGCTACATTGTATGTTATATAACTTGAACTTAAATAAGGAAGGAAGGAAGGGAGGGAGGGAAGAAGTGGGGGGGGGGGGTGATAAATGGGCATTGGCTGTCCTCCACAGGAGAACAGAAATTTTCAAGGCAGAAATTGAGAAAGACTGTAAGCCAGCTGCTAAAATGAATACAGTGGAATGAAGAGGTTGGAAGGCAACGTTTCTAACAATGTTCATATGATGGCTTTTGGCCAAGAGTAACCTTTGAATGGGACAGTGAAAGGTAATGATTTGGGATTAAAATAATGGGGAGGGGCGCCTGGGTGGCTCAGTCGGTTGAGCGTCCGACTTTGGCTCAGGTCACGATCTCGCGGTCCGCGGGTTCGAGCCCCGCGTCGGGCTCTGGGCTGATGGCTCGGAGCCTGGAGCCTGCTTCCGATTCTGTGTTTCCCTCTCTCTCTCTGCCCCTCCCCCGTTCATGCTGTGTCTCTCTCTGTCTGAAAAATAAATAAACGTTAAAAAAAAATTTTTTTTTTAAAAAATAAATAAAAAAAAATAAATAAATAAATAAAAAATAAAATAATGGGGAAAAAAAGAGGGCCCATCTCCCCAAAACATGACAAATGGGTTGTGAGAAATAAGGATCCCTAACTTTGGAAGAATGCAGGTCAAGCAAAAGACTCAGGGTAGAGCTATATTTTTGTTATAGTAAGAAACAGAGGTGACACGTAGTAATACTTTAGGAATATAGGAAATACTTTGTACCATAGAAAATGGGTTCCAGGCACACCTGAGTGGCTCAATCAGTTGAGTGTCTGACTCTTGATTTTGGCTCAGGTCATGATCCTAGAGTTGTGGGATTGGGGCCCTCATCAGTTTCTATGCTGAATGTGGAGCCTACTTGGGATTCTTTCTCTCCCTCTCTCTCTGCCCCTCCACTATTCTCTCCCTCTCAAAAAAAAAAAAAAAAGTTGGGGGCAAAAAAACTAGTAATACTAGAAATATGTGAGAGAGGAGTAAAAGGTAGCAAGGTTAGAGACACTGAAAGAATGAATAAACAGAGGAGCCCAAATATTAGATGCTACCAAGGATAACGAGCCTCAGAGTATATCTCAAGCCATGTGACTGGGCTTTTAACCTTGATTATTCAGTTTGTGGCATACACTTTCCAAAGTACTTGAAGATAATGACACATGCTGATAGTGGTAGAATGGGGAATGAGAGGGAAGAGTGGTACCCTTTCTTCATACTCCAGCTTTATATAAAACTTAAAAGACCTCAGTTACTTTGATCAGGTAGATGTATTGTAGATCACTTACTCCAAGCATGCAGACAATATAAGACTCTTTTATAACATCCTTGAAAAGAAATCCTCTACTCTCTCCTTTAATACTCTAAGCAGTGGAGAAATGACTGCTTCATGAAATTGCCCTCTTCAATTTCAAATAATTTCAATTATTAGAAAGTTCTTCCTAATCTCAAGTCCACATCTGCCTCCATGTAATTCTCACATATTAGTCCTAGTTCTGCCTGATGGAGCCAAACAGAGCAAGTCTGCCTCCTGTTTCACATGACAGCACATCAAATATTTATTGACAGTTTGCATGTCACCAGTGTTTTCTCCAGGCCAAACTCCCTTAGGTCCTAGCTGTCTCAGAATCAATGGACTATGGCAACACAGATGATGTATCCTACATTTACAAACTACTAACACCTGTTTCAGATACTAAATGGTAGCAAAATAAAGAAAATCCTGGTCAGCATTTACATCTAGGGTTCCAATATAATATAATAAGACAAGTCTGTATATGGAAAATCAAATGATTCATCTACAAAGTGATACCATTGTACAGTAACTTCCAATACCCCTAGTGGATGCCTGAAACTGTGGATAGTACCAAATCCCATGTATAGTATGTTTTTTATTGTATCTGTATACCTATGATAAAGTTTAATTTATAAATTAGGCATAGTAAGAGATGAACAACAATAATTAATTATGAAATAGAATTATAATAATATGCTGTAATAAAAGTCATGTGAACCTGGTCTCTTGATGATACTGTACTCACCTTTCTTATGATGATGATGATGATGATGTGACATGATAAAATGCCTATATGATGACATAAAGTAAGGCGAAAGACATAGGCATTATAATGCCATGTTAGGCTACTACTGACTTTCTGATATGACAGAAGTAGGATCATCTGCTTCCAGACTGCCATTGACTGCAGGCAACTGAAACTGAGTAGAGTAAAAGTGCAGATAAGCAGGGACTACTCTATTGATAAATACATGCTCCACTTCTATTCAAACAGAAAGAATACTTTACAATCCAGGCATATATTGGTTTCAAATCACAATTACAGTTTCATGGTTGATAAGTACCAGTTATAAAATACTGATTTTATGAGAATTGTGGGTCAAATGAACTGAACCATGAAACAGCAAATTTGTCTAAAGATAATATTCTGTCACAAGGTTAAGTTATATTCATACTCCAAAATTTTACTTTTGAGAACTTAGGAGTAAAGAATTGCTTTAGGAGTTTCAAACAATACCAAGCTTCTCCAATTAACTTCTACTTGTTTCAGAAGTGGCTTCTAGACTCACTTGAAGCAAGAAAGGCAAGGGAAATTTATTTTTTCTCTCTAGTGAGATGGAATATCCACATGGGTTGAACAGTATGACAATTATTGACTATGGGTCTTTTTGCTTGCATTGCTAGCACGATTCACCACGTAATGCAACTCTTGCCCAACTAACTACCAAACTACACACACCTTCTCTGAGCAACATGTTTAGATGTTATAGTGAATTCTGCAGGTGTGTATGCCACTATTTTTTCTTTAAAGACCTTCCAATATAGTTGAAGGGAGAAGACTAAAACTATGGTGTGATTAGCCTAGAGTGATCAATCGTAATGACAGTAAAGGTATGAATGATAAATGTATGTATATACATACATATATATATATATATATATATATATATGTGTGTGTGTGTGTGTGTGTGTGTGTGTGTATAATTAAACAGCTGCATGTGAATCCTGGCTTTATCGTATATTAGAAGCATGGCCCTTGACCAATCACTAAAATTTTATAAGTCAATATTAGGAGGATAGTAGTGACTTCTATATTGCTGTATTACATGGCCTCTTCTCTAATCTTCTTAACTCCAAAATGACATGGAATATCACTGATTTCTCCCTCATTACTGACGTTTTTGTCTAGGTGTCCATAATACCATAGTCTTTTGGTCCTATTTTGCTATTTTTTCCATCTCCTCCATCCCCACACAACAGAGAGGTTAATCTTTTTAAAAAGTATAGCTAGGGGAAGATGGCGACATAGGAGGACGCTGGGCTCACCACGCGTCCTGCTGATCACTTAGATTCCACCTACACCTGCCTAAATAACCCAGAAGACCTCCAGAGGATTAGCAGAACGGAGTCTCCAGAGCCAAGCGCAGACGAGAGGCCCACGGAAGAGGGTAGGAAGGGCGGCTAGGTGGTGCACGCTCCACGGACTGGCGGGAGGGAGCCGGGGCAGAGGGGCAGCCTGCCGGCCAAGCAGAGCCCCTGAGTCTGGCTGGCAAAAGCGGAGGGGCCGGGCAGAGTGTGTTCCGACAGCAAGCGCGACTTAGCGTCTGGGAGGTCATAAGTTAACAGCTCTGCTCAGAAAGCGGGAATGCTGGAGGACAAAGGGAGGGAGAGCTGCTGAGCCCCCGGACAACAGAGCTCAGCTTGGCGGGGAACAAAGGCGCTCACCAGCGCCATCTCCCTCGCCCATCCCCCAGCCAAAATCCCAAAGGGAACCAGTTCCTGCCAGGGAACTTGCTCACTCGGCGCAAACACCCAACTCTGTGCTTCTGCGGAGCCAAACCTCCAGCAGCGGATCTGACTCCCTCCCGCTGCCACAGGGCCCCTCCTGAAGCTGATCACCTAAGGAGAAGCAAGCTAAGCCTGCCCCTCCTGCCCCCGTGCACCTTGCCTACCCACCCTAGCTAATACGCCAGATCCCCAGCACCACAAGCCTGGAAGTGTGCAAGTAGCCCAGACGGGCCACGCCACCCCACAGTGAATCCCGCCCCTAGGAGAGGGGAAGAGAAGGCACACACCAGTCTGACTGTGGCCCCAGCGGTGGGCTGGGGGCAGACATCAGGTCGGACTGCGGCCCCGCCCACCAACTCCAGTTATACACCACAGCACAGGGGAAGTGCCCTGCAGGTCCTCACCACTCCAGGGACTATCCAAAATGACCAAACGGAAGAATTCCCCTCAGAAGAATCTCCAGGAAATAACAACAGCTAATGAACTGATCAAAAAGGATTTAAATGGGGCGCCTGGGTGACTCAGTCGGTTGAGCGCCGACTTCGGCTCAGGTCACGATCTTGTGGTCCCTGAGTTGAGCCCCACATCAGGCCCCTGTGCTGACAGCTCAAAGCCCGGAGGCTGTTTCAGATTCTGTGTCTCCCTCTCTCTGACCCTCCCCCATTCATGCTCTGTCTCTCTCTGTCTCAAAAATAAAATAAAATAAACGTTAAAAAAATTTTTTTTTTAAAAACAAAAAGGATTTAAATAACATAACAGAAAGTGAATTTAGAATAATAGTCATAAAATTAATCGCTGGGCTTGAAAACAGTATAGAAGACAGCAGAGAATCTCTTGCTACAGAGATCAAGGGACTAAGGAACAGTCACGAGGAGCTGAAAAACGGTTTACACGAAATGCAAAACAAAATGGAAACCACGACGGCTCGGATTGAAGAGGTAGAGGAGAGAATAGGTGAACTAGAAGAGAAAGTTATGGAAAAAGAGGAAGCTGAGAAAAAGAGAGATAAAAAAATCCAGGAGTATGAGGGGAAAATTAGACAACTAAGTGATACACTAAAAAGAAATAATATACGCATAATTGGTATCCCAGAGGAGGAAGAGAGAGGGAAAGGTGCTGAAGGGGTACTTGAAGAAATTATAGCTGAGAACTTCCCTGAACTGGGGAAGGAAAAGGCATTGAAATCCAAGAGGCACAGAGAACTCCCTTCAGATGTAACTTGAATCGATCTTCTGCACGACATATCATAGTGAAACTGGCAAAATGCAAGGATAAAGAGAAAATTCTGAAAGCAGCAAGGGATAAACGTGCCCTCACATATAAAGGGAGACCTATAAGACTCGTGACTGATCTCTCCTTTGAAACTTGGCAGGCCAGAAAGGATTGGCATGAGATCTTCAGTGTGCTAAACAGAAAAAATATGCAGTCGAGAATCCTTTATCCAGCAAGTCTGTCATTTAGAATAGAAGGAGAGATAAAGGTCTACCCAAACAAACAAAAACTGAAGGAATTCATCAACACTAAACCAGCCCTACAAGAGATCCTAAGGGGGATCCTGTGAGACAAAGTACCAGAGACATCACTACAAGCATAAATCATACAGACATCACAATGACTCTAAACCTGTATCTTTCTATAATAACACTGAATGTAAATGGATTAAATGTGCCAACCAAAAGACATAGGGTATCAGAATGGATAAAAAAACAAGACCCATCTATTTGCTGTCTACAAGAGACTCATTTTAGATCTGAGGACACCTTTAGATTGAGAGTGAGGGGATGGAGAACTATTTATCATGCTACTGGAAGCCAAAAGAAAGCTGGAGTAGCCATACTTATATCAGACAAACTAGACTTTAAATTAAAGGCTGTAACAAGAGATGAAGAAGGGCATTATATAATAATTACAGGGTCTATCCCTCAGGAAGAGCTAACAATTATAAATGTCTATGCACCAAATACCGGAGCCCCCAAATATATAAAACAACTACTCATAAACATAAGCAACCTTATTGATAAGAATGTGGTAATTGCAGGGGACTTTAACACTCCACTTACAGAAATGGATAGATCATCTAGACACACGGTCAATAAAGAAACAAGGGCCCTGAATGCTACATTGGATCAGATGGACTTGACAGATATATTTAGAACTCTGCATCCCAAAGCAACAGAATATACTTTCTTCTCGAGTGCACATGGAACATTCTCCAAGATAGATCATATACTGGGTCACAAAACAGCCCTTCATAAGTTTACAAGAATTGAAATTATACCATGCATACTTTCAGACCACAATGCTATGAGGCTTGAAATCAACCACAGGAAAAAGTCTGGAAAACCTCCAAAAGCATGGAGGTTAAAGAACACCCTACTAAAGAATGAGTGGGTCAACCAGGCAATTAGAGAAGAAATTAAAAAATATATGGAAACAAACGAAAATGAAAATACAACAATCCAGACGCTGTGGGATGCAGCAAAGGCAATCCTGAGAGGAAAATACATCACAATCCAGGCCTATCTCAAGAAACAAGAAAAATCCCAAATACAAAATCTAACAGCACACCTAAAGGAAATAGAAGCAGAACAGCAAAGGCAGCCTAAACTCAGCAGAAGAAGAGAAATAATAAAGATCAGAGCAGAAATAAACAATATAGAATCTAAAAAAACTGGAGAGCAGATCAACGAAACCAAGAGTTGGTTTTTTGAAAAAATTAACAAAATTGACAAACCTCTAGCCAGGCTTCTCAAAAAGAAAAGGGAGATGACCCAAATAGATAAAATCATGAATGAAAATGGAATTATTACAACCAATCCCTCAGAGATACAAACAATTATCAGGGAATACTATGAAAAATTATATGCCAACAAATTGGACAACCTGGAAGAAATGGACAAATTCCTAAACACCCGCACTCTTCCAAAACTCAATCAGGAGGAAATAGAAAGCTTAATAGACCCATAACCAGCGAAGAAATTGAATCAGTCATCAAAAATCTCCCAACAAATAAGAGTCCAGGACCAGATGGCTTCCCAGGGGAGTTCTACCAGACGTTTAAAGCAGAGACAATACCTATCCTTCTCAAGCTATTCCAAGAAATAGAAAGGGAAGGAAAACTTCCAGACTCATTCTATGAAGCAAGTACTACTTTGATTCCTAAACCAGACAGAGACCCAGTAAAAAAAGAGAACTACAGGCCAATATCCCTGATGAATATGGATGCAAAAATTCTCAATAAGATACTAGCAAATCGAATTCAACAGCATATAAAAAGAATTATTCACCATGATCAAGTGGGATTCATTCCTGGGATGCAGGGCTGGTTCAACATTCGCAAATCAATCAACGTGATACCTCACATTAATAAAAAAAAAAAAGAGAAGAACCATATGATCCTGTCAATCGATGCAGAAAAGGCCTTTGACACAATCCAGCACCCTTTCTTAATAAAAACCCTTGAGAAAGTCGGGATAGAAGGAACATATTTACACATCATAAAAGCCATTTACGAAAAGCCCACAGCTAACATCATCCTCAATGGGGAAAAACTGAGAGCTTTTTCCCTGAGATCAGGAAAACGACAGGGATGCCCACTCTCACCGCTGTTGTTTAACATAGTGTTGGAAGTTCTAGCATCAGCAATCAGACAACAAAAGGAAATCAAAGGCATCAAAATTGGCAAAGATGAAGTCAAGCTTTTGGTTTTTGCAGATGACATGATATTATACATGGAAAATCCATAGACTCCACCAAAAGTCTGCTAGGACTGATACTTGAATTCAGCAAAGTTGCAGGATACAAAATCAATGTACAGAAATCGGTTGCATTCTTATACACTAACAATGAAGCAACAGAAAGACAAATAAAGAAACTGATCCCATTCACAACTGCACCAAGAAGCATAAAATACCTAGGAATAAATCTAACCAAAGATGTACAAGATCTGTATGCTGAAAACTATAGAAAGCTTATGCAGGTAATTGAAGAAGATATAAAGAAATGGAAAGACATTCCCTGCTCATGGATTGGAAGAATAAATATTGTCAAAATGTCAATACTACCCAAAGCTATCTACACATTCAATGCAATCCCAATCAAAATCGCACCAGCAT
Source organism: Neofelis nebulosa (assembly GCF_028018385.1). Classification (NCBI taxonomy): domain Eukaryota; kingdom Metazoa; phylum Chordata; class Mammalia; order Carnivora; family Felidae; genus Neofelis; species Neofelis nebulosa. The sequence goes on along the minus strand of NC_080790.1, from coordinate 17,249,650 downwards.
TCTTCTCGAAACTAGAACAAGCAATCCTAAAATTCAAATGGAACCACAAAAGGCCCCGAATTACCCAAGTAATTTTGAAGAAGAAGACCAACGCAGGAGGCATCACAATCCCAGACTTTAGCCTCTACTACAAAGCTGTCATCATCAAGACAGCATGGTATTGGCACAAAAACAGACACATAGACCAATGGAATAGAATAGAAACCCCAGAACTAGACCCACAAACGTATGGCCAACTCATCTTTGACAAAGCAGGAAAGAACATCCAACGGAAAAAAGACAGTCTCTTTAACAAATGGTGCTGGGAGAACTGGACAGCAACATGCAGAAGGTTGAAACTAGACCACTTTCTCACACCATTCACAAAAATAAACTCAAAATGGATAAAGGACCTGAATGTGAGACAGGAAACCATCAAAACCCTAGAGGAGAAAGCAGGAAAAGACCTCTCTGACCTCAGCCGTAGCAATCTCTTACTCGACACATCCCCAAAGGCAAGGGAATTAAAAACAAAAGTGAACTACTGGGACCTTATGAAGATAAAAAGCTTCTGCACAGCAAAGGAAACAACCAACAAAACTGAAAGGCAACCAACGGAATGGGAAAAGATATTTGCAAATGACATATCGGACAAAGGGCTAGTATCCAAAATCTATAAAGAGCTCACCAAACTCCACACCCGAAAAACAAATAACCCAGTGAAGAAATGGGCAGAAAACATGAATAGACACTTCTCTAAAGAAGACATCCGGATGGCCAACAGGCACATGAAAAGATGTTCAACGTCGCTCCTCATCAGGGAAATACAAATCAAAACCACACTCAGATATCACCTCACGCCAGTCAGAGTGGCCAAAATGAACAAATCAGGAGACTGTAGATGCTGGAGAGGATGTGGAGAAACGGGAACCCTCTTGCACTGTTGGTGGGAATGCAAATTGGTGCAGCCGCTCTGGAAAGCAGTGTGGAGGTTCCTCAGAAAATTAAAAATAGGCCTACCCTATGACCCAGCAATAACACTGCTAGGAATTTACCCAAGGGATACAGGAGTACTGATGCATAGGGGCACTTGTACCCCAATGATTATAGCAGCACTCTCAACAACAGCCAAATTATGGAAAGAGCCTAAATGTCCATCAACTGATGAATGGATAAAGAAATTGTGGTTTATATACACAATGGAATACTACATGGCAATGAGAAAGAATGAAATATGGCCCTTTGTAGCAACGTGGATGGAACTGGAGAGTGTGATGCTAAGTGAAATAAGCCATACAGAGAAAGACAGATACCATATGGTTTCGCTCTTATGTGGATCCTGAGAGACTTAACAGAAACCCATGGGGGAGGGGAAGGAAAAAAAAAAAAGAGGCTAGAGTGGGAGAGAGCCAAAGCATAAGAGACTGTTAAAAACTGAGAACAAACTGAGGGTTGATGCGGGGTGGGAGGGAGGGGAGGGTGGGTGATGGGTATTGAGGAGGGCACCTTTTGGGATGAGCACTGGGTGTTGTATGGAAACCAATTTGACAATAAACTTCATGTATTGAAAAAATAAATAAATAAAAATAAAGGACTTGAGGAAAAAAAAGTATAGCTAGGATAAGTGTACTCACCTGCATAAAATAAACAAAACAAAAAACCCAAAACACTATAGAGGTTGGGGTCCAAGATGTCAATGTAGAAAGACCCTGAAATAATCTCTCCATGGAACGTACCAAATTATACCTATTAATAGATTAATTCCTCCTGAAAAACGTAAGACTGAATGAACAACTACTGAACAACCAAAGATAGAACAGCAAGAGAGACAGACATGGTAACAAAGAGAATCCCTACCCCTGATGCTGCCAATGGCAATGGGAAGGATAGTACTGAGGGACAATGAACCAAGTCTTTTGTACTCAGGCCCATTAAAAAAAAGCTGTGGTTTAAAAGAGCAACTAACATGGAAAAGAGACAATGCTAGAATGCTGTGAAGCACTGGAGGAGCTGTAGCAATGGTATCCAGGTTATGAGGACTGGAAAACAATGACCATCAAATTAATATTGACTGCTATTTACTTTGGATGTTATATAACCTCATGGTACTCACAAATCCAAAACCTACAATAGATACAAAAAAAAAAAATGAAGAAAAAGAAATCCAAACATGGCACCATAGAAGCTCATCAATCACAAAGAATGAGAGCAAGAGAAGAAGGAACAAAAAAGAACTACAATACAGAAAGAACTGGAAAAAATATTTTTAAATGGTATATACCCATCAATGATTGCTTTAAAACTAAGTGGCCCAAATGCTCCAATCAAAAGACATATGGTGGCAAAATGTACATATATATGTACATATATATATATATATATATATATACACAAAATGTACAGATATATATATGATATATATGGGTATATACATCCATATATATCTATATATCTATATCTATATCTATATCTATATCTATATCCATATATATCTATAGATATATAACCATAGATATCTCATATCTAAAGACACATACAGACTGAAAGTGAAGGGATGGAAAAATACTGACAATGCAAATGGAAGTGGAAAAAAAAAGCCAGGGTAAAATACTTATATCAGACAAAATAGACTTTAAAACAAAGATAGTAACAAGAGACAAACAAGAGCATTACATAATGATAAAGGGATCATCCAAAAAAAGGAAAGAACATTATAAATATACACACACCTAACACTGGAGCACCTAAATACATGAATCAAATATTAAGATACATAAAGAAAGAAATTTATGGTAATACAATAATAGAAGGGGATTTTAATATCCCACTTACATCAATGGATAAATCATCCAGACATAAAATCAGTAAGAAAATGTCCTTGAGTGACATATTGGACCAAATGGATATAACAGATATATACAGAACATTCCATCCCAAAACAACAGAAAACACATTATTTTCAAGTGCATATGGAACATTCTCCAGAATGGATCACATGCTAGGCCATAAACAAGATTCCATAAATTTAAGAAGATTGAAATCAAACTGTGCATCTTCTGATCAGAATGGTATCAAACTAGGAATAAATTACAAGAAAACAACTGGAAAAAACACAAATACATGTAGACTAAACACCATGATACTCAATAACCAATGAGGGAATGACACAATCAAATAAGAAATTTAAAAATATCTGGTGACAAATGAAAATGAAAACACAACACTCCAAAATCTTTGGGACAGAGTGAAATCAGTTCTAAGGGAAATATATAGTACAACGGGTCTGCTTCAAGATACAAGAAAAAGCTCAAATAAATAATCTAACCTTACACCCAAAGGAACTAGAAAAATAAGAACAAAGAAAGTCCAAAGTGAGAAGAAAGGAAATAATAAAACAAGAACAGAAATAAATGGCATAGAAACAAGTAAAAAGAGAATATCAATGAAACTACAAAAGTCCATTGCATTCTATACACTATTAAGAGACAACAATCATGGGGCGCCTGGGTGGCACAGTCGGTTAAGCGTCCGACTTCAGCCAGGTCACGATCTCGCGGTCCGTGAGTTCGAGCCCCGCGTCAGGCTCTGGGCTGATGGCTCGGAGCCTGGAGCCTGTTCCCGATTCTGTGTCTCCCTCTCTCTCTGCCCCTCCCCCGTTCATGCTCTGTCTCTCTCTGTCCCAAAAATAAATAAAAAACGTTGAAAAAAAAAAAAAAGACAACAATCATATGATCATCTCAATAGATGGAGAAAAGGCATTTGACAAGATCCAACATCCTTTCAATAGAGTTAGAGGGAACAAACTTCAACATAATAAAGGCCATATATGAAAAACGCACAGGTAACATCATACTCATTTGTGAAAAACTGAGAGTTTTCACTATAAGATCAGGAACAAGATGAGGATATCCACTCTTTCCACTTTTATTTAATATAGTACTGAAAGTCCCGGCCACAGCATTCAGACAAGAACAATTAAAACAAAAGAAAGAAATAAAAATGAGAGGCACTCATATTGGTAAAGAAATCAAAGTGTCAGTAATCTCAGACAACATGATACTATACATACAAAACCCTAAAGACTACATCAAAAAGCTACTAGAAGTAATAAACAAATTCAGTGAAGTAGAAGGCTACAAAATGAATACCGCAAAATTTGTAAAGTTTCTATACACTAATGAAGTAGCAGAAAGAGAAATTAAAAGAAAATACCATTTAATATTACACCCAAAAGAACAAAATACTTAGGAAAAAAACATAACTAAAGAGGTGAAAGACCTGTACTCTGAAAATTATAGGACACTGATGAAAGAAACTGAAGATGATGTGAAAAAATGGAAAGATACTTCATGCTCATGGACTGGAAGAACAAATACTGTTAAAATGTCAATGTCACCCAAAGCCATCTACAGATTTAATGTAATCCCTATCAAAGTACAAACAGCATGTTTTTCTTACAAAATTAGAGTGAGGAATCTAAAATTTGTATGGGACCACACACACACACACACACACACACACACACACACACACACACAAATAGCCAAACAATCCTGGGGTGGGGGGGCAGGGGGAAGCTTGAGGCATAACAATAGAGATTTCAAGATATACTACAAAACTATAGGAATCAAAATAGTATGGTATTGGCACAAAACAGACAAATAGATCAAAAACAGACAGAATAGAGACCCCAGAAAAAAATTCCAGGATTAAATGGTCAATTAATATGACAAAGGAGACAAAAATATATTATTTGGAAAAATTCATTTTAATGAACAGAAAACTGGACAGCTACGTGTAAAAGAATGAAACTGGACCACTTTCTTACACCATATACAAAAATAAACTCAAAATGAATTAAGGATCTAAATGTGAGACCTAAGACCACAAAAATCTTAGAAGAGAACGCAGGCAATGATTTTTCTGATTGGCTATAGCAGCAGTTTTCTAGATACATCTCCTAAGGCAGGGGAAACAAAAGCAAAAATAGATGATTGGGACTACATCAAAATAAAAAAGCTTTTAAAAAGAAAAGGAAACAACCAACAAAACAAAAAGACAACCTCCTGAATGGGAGAAAATACTTGCCAATATTATGTCTGATAAGTGGTTAGTATCCAAAACATATAAAGAACTTATACAATTCAACACCAAAAAAACCAAACAGTACAAGTAAAAAAAATGGGTAGAGGACCTGAACAGACATTTTTTTCCAAAGAGGACACAGGGCACATGAAAAGATACTCAACATCACTTATCATCAGGGAAATGCAAAACTACGAGATATTACCTCATACCTACTATAATGGCTAAAATCGAGATGACAAGAAATAATAAGTGTTGGTGAGAATTTGGAGAGAAAGGAGTCCTTGTGCACTGTTGGTGAGAATATAAATTGGTTGCAGCCACTGTGGAAAACAGCATGAAGATTCCTCAAAAATAAAAATAGAAATACCATACAATCCAATAATTCCACTATTGGATATTTACCCAGGGAAAATGAAAACACTAATTTGAAAAGATAATGCGCACCCCTATGTTTATTGCGGCATTATTTACAGCAGCCAAGACACAGAAGAAACCCAAGTGTCTTTCAACAGATGAATGGAATACATACACACACACACACACACACACACATATATACATGCACTGGAATACTACACATCCATAAAAATGATGAGATGGTGCCAGGTAAGAATAGAACTGGAGGGTATTATGCTAAGTGAAATAAGTCAGACTGAGAAAGCCAAATACCACGATTCTATTCAAAAATGTAATCTATAAAAATGAATACACAAAAAATAGAATCAAACTATAAATACAGTGAACAAACTGATGGTTGTCAGAGGGGACAGGGGTGGGGGACTGGGAAACCAGGTGAGGGAGGGAGGGAGATACAGGCCTCCAGTTATGGCATAAATAAGCCACGGGTATAAAAAGCAGAACATAAGGAATACAGTCAGTGATATTTTAAATAGCAATGTAATGGGACAGATGGTAGCTATACTTACAGTGAACAAAGCATACTATATAAGCTTGTCAAATCACTAGTTATACACCTGAAAGTAATGAAACATTGTGTGTCAAGTACACTCAAAAAAATAAATCTTTTTAATTAAAAAAAAAAACACTCCACTAGTTTTGCATTTTATGCTAAAAAATTGAAACTCTTCACATGACCTGTGAGGCCTTACATTATCTGCTCTGGCTACTTCTCAGACATCCCCTCCTACAACTCTCCCTTCCCTTGCTGTGTTCCAGCCATAATAGTCTCATTGAACATGGTGAGGGGTCATTTAGTCCTGGAACCTTTTTTTTTTTTTTTTTTTTTTTTTCAACGTTTTTTATTTATTTTTGGGACAGAGAGAGACAGAGCATGAACAGGGGAGGTGCAGAGAGAGGGAGACACAGAATCGGAAACAGGCTCCAGGCTCCGAGCCATCAGCCCAGAGCCTGACGCGGGGCTCAAACTCACGGACCGCGAGATCGTGACCTGGCTGAAGTCGGACGCTTAACCGACTGCGCCACCCAGGCGCCCCAATCCTGGAACCTTTATAATAGCTGTTCCTTCTGCCTATAACCTGTGTCCCACATCTCTTCATGGCTGATTCCTTCTTTCATCCATGTCTATTCTTCTTCTAGGAAAACTTCTTTCAGTGTAAAATAAATGTGATAGTCACGAGACTGCTCTCAGACACCCACCCATAGAGAATACAACTGAAACAACTGTTGCAATTTGGTACCCATCACTGTCTTTGCACCAAAGTCATGCCTCCTCCAGCCAATGAGAGTTTGGCCGATATGAAGGCACACCATTGGCAGGAAACATGCAGCTTCCCTGATAGTCATCTTTAGCTTGAAGACACATATGGCCTTGCCAAACCTTAAACTGCACAACAATCTATGATACATTCACCCAAACTTCCTTCCTGTCTCCTTCACTCAGGGTCACACTTGCATCAGGGTATTCTGTTCCCCCAGCTTCCCTCATCTCCTTCCCTCTTTTCTTTGACATAGGCATTTTCACCAGTAAAAATCTTAAACATTTAAACCTTTGTTTGGGCCTGTTTCCTAGAGAACCCCAATTAAAATTAATGTTTGATTATGAGATATTAATGATTTTTAAAATCTGCACATAATTTAAAAATTGCTTTATTGTTACATTATTCACCCCACATACAACACTATCCTCATTTTATGCATTAGTTGCTGAGGCTTAGAAATAATAAATGACTTATGCTAAGGATCATAATAAGCAAGTGTAAAAGTGGAATTTGCCTTCTCACTCTAAACCCTTTCCACCATATCTATTGTAAGCCCTCCTCCGTACAAAGGAGGGCTTCAGAGATGCCTAAAAAGACTAAAAACTCCACCAGATCTGCATGCAAATTATGCTCTGAGGGTTTGTACTTTGGTTGTCACTGACCCTAGGGTTATGCATTTAGTTGGGGAGGACAGAATGCTTAGCATTTTTATTATACATGACATTCTTCCTCGGCAGTAACACACACACTCTTTACGTTATGCAAATGCATTTTCTTCTGGCCTCTCATTATTTTAGTGAATCAAGTCTACCAAAGGTCAATGTCTTTGTCAGCAATAGGGTGGATGCTGGCAGTGTGACGTGACAAAAGCTGCAGCCTGTTAGCAGTCACTGTCAGCCGTAAGCTGTGATCCTACCTCTACTGCCTTAGCAGAGCTGTTTTGCTCTCCCTTCACACCAGCCCAGAGGAAAGAATCCCCTCTTCTTTTAATATTTAAAAGCCAGACCTACCTACTTGTCCAAGGACCCAGCAGAATTGCTGCTGGCTGTTTGGAAGGGTCACTTTATCAACTCTTTACTGTAAATACTTTCCACTCCTTCACTCAGCTATCATTCCTGAACCAATGCTCTTGGTTCTCACTTCTCAGAAGACATAACAAACCACAGAGAGACTGGGGAGTGCAGCCACCCACTTGCAAATTCTGAAATATTCTAAGTAGCAGGAGTTCTCAATAGGACCAGTACTTCTCTGTGAGATCTGGATGGCATGCCATCATCATTTCCTTTGGAAAAGCACTGATCTGCCAACCTAGCACCCATATAAACTTTGCACTATTTATTCCAATACAAGTTTTCTTCTAAATTTTATATTTAGATGTATTTTCATTTTATATACAGGTGTGGCAGGAAACTATTTGTTAAAAAAAGTATGTGAGGAGAAAAAAAAGATGTTTGCTGTCAGAATCATAGGAAAAGTGCCACCATATATTTAAAGGATGAATACATGGTGGTGAGGGAGCATAAGTAAGCTGAGGGCAAAGTACCAGCTAACAGCACCCATTTACCCCCAAGGTGGCATATGTGTGATATTCCTTGGACACCCCTGGCTGCCAAAGAACAAAGGAAAGGAAAGAAAGACAAATGGTTGACTGATGGAGATCATAGTCATGTGGGACAGGAGTTTCCTTCAGTTTATGGATAACTTAGTAACCTGCATGAAAAAGGCAATCTTGTCCATAGCCTGATCTCCGGAAACCTATAGACTCCATATTCTGGAGCCCTAATATCACCCTCATCAAGATGAAAGGGGATTTAAGTGCTTGCCATGGTGATATGGGAACAAAGGCGAATGAAAAAGTAAGTTTCCTTACTGTCTACAGCCCATTGACAAGGCCTTGAAACAGGCAGAGTAACCTTCCTGTAGGAGCTCAGCTGCCTCAATGATGATTCTTTGCAAGAGGCAAAAGGGAATCTTGCCTTAACATTATCCTGACCACCTCCCCCCTCAACAGGACCTGTGAGTCTCCTTAAACACATAAAAATTCCTTTACAAACCTCCTTTATCTTTAAGCCCCAAGCATATGCTGACAATTATGCTCCAAGCATGTGGCCCCTGACAGATCTCTGAAGGGTCTCATGACTGAGGTTTTACTAACCAGTAATAGATGATGTTTTCCTAACAGCAAAACCCTTAAGGTCCTAGGAATCTTGCTTCCAAAATTCCTTAGAGATTTATGCTGTCCCTAACCCCCTCCCAACCTGAAGGTATATAATCAGTCACTCTTCACAACCACAGTGCAGATTTTTATGCCCGTGGGTCCTGTCCCCATGCTTCAATAAAATCACTTTTTTTTTGCACCAAAGATTTAAGAATTCTTTCTTGGCCATCAGCTCTGAACCCCCACCATCACCCCAAAACCCCACCAGTGGGATTCTAAAATAATGAGACTGATTTTCAAGTGTAATTTACAGATACCTGCTTAAGAATCATATCCATTTTTTTTAATTTGCATCAACTACAAATTATGTTTACCAAAGTTAAAGGATATACTGTAATTTTTATACAAAATCTGGTTAATATGAAATGCCACTATTCTAAAATTTTACAAAGTGAAGTTTTCTGATAGCAACTTTATATGAGAATCAGTTCACTCACATAGTATTATCTTTTTGCAGAAAAGTAAAACTGGAATGCAAAGAGAAAAATTAAGTTTCCCAAGGTCATACATCTGGTTAGTGACTATAAAGGGATTAGACTCCAGATTTGCTAGCACATGATTAATTTCATGCTCCATACTCATCTTGCAAATATCTGAATACCATAGTATAATTGGTTCTTAACAATATACTCCATATATGATACACCAAGGTAAGATGACTTTATCTTGGAAGTGTTGTGGTTTTGTATTCCTAGAAGTGTCCAAAGAGTAACTGGGAACTAGCTACCAGGAAGTTTAGGGAGATTTCTACCCTGGTTTGGAAAAGGTGGGACTTGACTTGAGCTTTGAAGAATGGAATGAGATCCAGACCAACCAAGAGAAGACAAAGAATTTAAGAACAGTCCTAAAAGAGAAAAGAGTGAGAGCATTTGGGGGCAGTAACTATATTACCACAAACAGAAGACAGGCTGCAACACAGGCTGGAGAAGTCAGGGGAACCAAATGTGGGGTTCTTGGTAGCTTATTGGAGAGGAGATGGTGGTTAGGTGTAATGAACGTAAGTGGGAGCTGGCCTAGATAAATGGCCAAGGCAAAAATAGCTGGCAAGGAGAGAGATATCTTGGAATTTTTCAGAACCTTACTTTCTGCCCAGACCTATTTCTGACACAAACTTGAAATCAGAATTTATATGCTCTTGCTGTACCCAAAGGTGGGTGCACATTACCTGCAGCTTCTAAACAAAACTTATAGTCACATATGGGAAGGTGGTTTTTCAGAGAGCCAAACACACTGAGCAGTAACACACAATGCAGACTCAGGAACCATAGACTTGACTTTCCATAACTTCTCTGGAATATGGTCACAAGGGATCAATGCAAGAAGCAAGTTGAGGACCACACAAACAAGCGGGGCAACTCTTAGCAAGGAGAAGAAAACAGTGATTGATTTACAGAGAGGGAATTGAGGGTTCTAATACTACAGATAAGTAAAAAGAGGAGCATGTAAAAAAAAAAAGAAAAATTGTTTCATCTTCCTTTTCTCCCTACCTTTACTTCCCACTTCCATGCAAAAGGCATCAGCAAGTGCTGACGTACCATCATTCATTATAAATGTCCTTAAAGCAACCGAAACATGTGTCTCAGAAGCAGATGCAACCTCACAGAGGTTCAAGAGCCTACAAATGACAATACAGACTGTTACCAGCATAAAACACGTAGACAACCATCAAAACTCAGAGAAAAAACCTGTTTTCATATTAGGCAAAAAAGTAGGCCAATAACTTAGGTATTTAAATTGATGCATGAACCCCGCAGGGCAGGAGGAAATCCAATGTACTCCAGAACCAAATTACAAGGTAGAAAAGTTCAATTCTCATAAATACATGGATTAACTGATCTGAGTACTGGGTTCAATTGTCACCTTTGGGAAAATAAAATCTGTCATATTAATAACAAGAGTATTAAGATGATCCTCCTATTCAAATGCTAATCACAATAAGGGCTTTTCTGCATGTTATCAAGCAAAATAAAACATTTTTCAAATATAAAGATTCTGCAAACTTCATAATACCTCCAGAGCCTTATTAAAAGTGTTCACATATTTAAGTAAAATTAAATTCCAGCTTAATCACCTAGGGCAGATATCTTTCCATGTGAGGTGGCTTGCCCCTGGAGTGACATCTGAAGAACCATACGCATGGGATTTCACAGTCATTTATCTCTTAGGGCATTACATATATTGAATTCAGATTATTTATGTTGTGAAACTTGTGGTTTAATGATCTGGAGGCCATGTCCACAACCTTAGTACCTGATCACCTTGGGCAGTGTTGAAGATAGCTGATATTAAACAAACAAACAAACAAACAGACCAAAAAAACAAAAAAAAAAAAATCTCCCAGAGTAAGACTTATTTCTGGAAGGCAAGGCTGCCAAACCCTTATACCTAAGAAGGATTACATTTCATATTCAGAACACCACAGCCTGGATTCTTCAGGTAATTTGGAGATAAATGACAACCTCATTAACCACAGAAGCTTACAGTCCCATACCCTCTGCACTCACAGCAACAAAGCCAAAGACTCAATCCCAGATTGAGTTCCTTGAAGATTTCATTCAACTATCTAGCCTAGTGATGAGCATCATATGATATTTAGCAAAGTCCTATGGATTTATTCTCATCACTTTATAAAGTGTACTAGTGATGAGGGAGAAAAGGCAAGCTGAGGGCAAAGCACAAGCTAACAACCCTTCCAGCCACCCCCACTCCCCAGGTAGGATAGGTGTGACATTCCTAAAAAGTCCTGGCAGCCCAAGAACAAAGGAAAGGGAAAAACAAATGGTTATATGATAAAGATCACAGTCATGAAGGACAGGAGTCTCCATCAGTTTGCAACTGTCTTAATGATTTACAAGAAAAGAACAACCTCCAGAAACCTATAGACTCAGTATCCTGGAGCCCCAACATCACCCTCCTCTCCATAGGAGAGAAAATCTTTTACAATCAGTCACTCTTCACAACCCCAGTACAGCTCTTTCTTCCCACAGTTCCTCTCTGTGCTTAATAAAACCACCTTTCTACACTGAAGACGTCTCAAGAATTTTTTCCTGGCAATCAGCTCCAAACCCCAACACTCCAAACTGTATCTTTAGGAGAATGAACAACACCCAGCTACAGAAACTACCAATTTCTCATTCTGTGTGATTTAATACAATGGAAGCATATTCCCATTCACCTCACAGTCCCCTTGGCTTTCATCGGGCAGACTCCTGGTTCTTATCGACTTGTGTCACCACCATATTTGAGGGCCTTTTCTCACTCCTCCACTGAGTTATTTACATTCACTTAGCCAACTAGTAAAGAGAATAAGTGTAGAAAATAAGGGACAAGAGAAAACGGACTGATAATCCAGTCTCTGCTCTGTAAACTGCCTAATTTGTATATAAATTCAAAAAGAGGAATTTCATAGGAGAACATGGGAATGGTAGAACAAGTGACAAAATCCCCTGAATAAACTATAGCTTTAACAAAGAAAATTCTCAAGAGAAAGTTTATGCCCCATATATCCATTCCCCAGTCAGCCACTGATGCATACATTGTCCACCTAGGCTTTTTCACATTCCCAGGGCTGGATTTGAGCCTCTACAACCATCCCCATGCCCAAGAGCATGCAGAATTCTGGAAGAGTATGTAGGAAAGGGGAAACAATTAATAGAGGAATACAATATGGTGGGAACAAGAACAGAAACACATTTAAAGGTGCTACCTCTTTTGGATTCCTCTTTGTATCTGCTTAGTCTCAGAGATTCTTTGTGACACAAACACATATACCTTTGAATTGCCACTTCTTGGTCTCCCGGAAAAGGTGTGAGGACCATGGAGTGTCTAAGAGCAAAAACAAGAGGAAAAATATATAAAATACACAGAATTTTAAAAAATTAAATATTAATGCCTAGTTTATAGCAAAAACCATAAAGGCATTCATTTTTTCGAAGGTAGTCATTCTTTTCATAATAATTTATCCTAAAGAAATCATTCAACAGAAGCAAAATGTTTTATAATCAACAGATCTACTGAAGAGTAAGTTATAATAGTTTAAAAAAAGGAGAAAGAATAGCCAAAATATTCAATACTAAACTTACATTTACTTGATGGAATATGACAGACTCATTAAAATCATACTAAGTTGCCACATCAAAATGTTTATGTCACTGCTATTTTAATACAAGAAGACAATGAAATGTTTCTTTCACATAGACTATAAAAAATGAAAGTAATTGGCTTATTGGGATGATGAAATGACAGGTAATTTTTAATTCAAACATTATCTTCAATATTGCTACATCAGCTCAGTAATTAAAACATTTATACCATCTGCATGTGGGAGGAAAAACATACAATTTATTATTTATTCTGAAAAAAATGACATTTCACAAATTACTAGCATTTGTCATCTAAGATTTTTTACTTTGATTGCTTAGCCCTCAGAGGGCTGGAATCCTTGGGAATGGGGAAAGCCCACAGACATGGCCACTCCCAGCAGTCATGATTTGCCGTCTCTTTCCTAAAATCCAGAAAATCCCTAAACTCTGGAGCACAAAGGAATTGTGTTTGCTCTGAGTCATACTTGAGGCAGGAGGTAAACTATAGCTTGAAGACACAATAAATGTCCTCTGGAGTTGAGAACTAAATAAGATAATATATGTGAATTCTCAGATTAGGAATGCTTGGCTCTGTAGTAAATTGCTTCAGGTCAAAATCTGACTTGTCCTCTTACTGTGATATTGGGCAATTTATTTAAAACTTCTGTGCCTCAGTTACATCATCATGTGAAGAAGGGGAAGGAGAAGAGGAGGAGGAGGGGAACTGCTACCACACAGAGGCAGCACAAGGATTAAATGAGATAACGAACATACTTGCTTAGAACTATCTTGGTATATTGTGTATACTCAAATGGGTCAGCTATTTTCTCAGTAATAGTTATGAGGGTGGAAAGAGATTGTATTTTCATTTAAATACAGGTGAATTATATAGAAGCGACCAGGTGTAAAATTCCTCAACTTTCTTCCCTCCCTTCTGTTATTGTCATCTGCGTCTCAGGTGACAGGTATCCTTGTTCTTACCCACTCCACTTGTGTTCTTGTCCCTATCTCTTCAAATCCTCCATATTAACCAATAATTCTTCTCTCATCTTTTCTTTATCTTCAACCAGCCCCTTTTGGTTGTCTTTCAACCCACTCTTGTAAATATATTCAAATCTCTAACATTCTCTGGAAAAAAAAAAATCTTTCCCAGATCATTTTTAAGCCTACTCTTTCTTTCCCCTTCAATTCTCAACTCAATTTCCAGCTGTAGCCATCTGCTCTGTTACACTCAGTTTTTAATCTACCCTAAATAGTTTCTGGCCAGACCATTCCATTGAAACTGCCCTGGCTGAAGCTATCAATGAGCTTCATATCAGCAAAGAATATTTTTCATTACTTATTAGATTTCTCTAATAAATTTAATATAATTTTATTATTTATTTCTGTTATTTATGTTTATTTTCTTCAGTCTTTCACTCTTATTATCTGTACCTCCTTGGCTTCTGTAATTCTATTCACATCTTTCTGTCTGCATCCGCTACTTTACTACCTTTTCATTTCCAGATTCCTCCTCCATCAACCAGTAAAACCTGAGCATCCCTCAAATTCTGCCATTTAATCGCTGCTCTTCTCTCTCCCAAGAAAGGCTCGTCAACCTCCAGTGACTCCTAGTTTTACTTATGATGTTGAAATTGATAACTTCCAAATCTATATTTATATCCTTGACCAGTACTCTGAGCATATTAGAAACAAGAGCGAAATAGCACTAAGCCTGGTACATATTGACAATAAATATTTGTGGAAAATATACAGCATTTCAATGTCCCAGACATGCCTCAATGGCCAAAACTAACCTGAGGAGAAATCCCAGAGGGGAAGCAAAACTTCTCTTTATTATTAGTTTCTGTGAATGGCTACAACACCCAGCCATTTACTCAAATCAGGGATGTGGATGTCATCGAAACTCTTCAATCTATCCTCTTTCCATATCATGCTCCTTCAAGTTACCAGTAAATAGTGTTGATTTTACCTCCTGGAATATCCCAAATCCATTCTTCTATTTCATCTCTACTTCTCTAGATGATTTCATCATCTTCTGCCTGAAACACTGCAGTGAGGAGCCACCTAATTGGTCTTGCCTGAGAGTTTGACCTGTCTGAAATTTACTCTGCCCTCCAGAAAATGTACCTAAAACACAATAAATACTTCTCTCTTTGCAGACCTTCAGTGGCCTTTTATTACTTGTAGTATTCTGATAATGTGCCAGATTTTCAGCATGCCATGCCCCTTCAACCATGTTTGCTCTTTGACTCACCTTGGTATGTACTTGACCATTTTTAAGACTTATTTTCTGTAGTAAAACATAGTATATAATGAAAAGTCTCAGTTTTATAATTCTCCATGCACTCATGAAAGCAAACTCAAATTCTGTAGACTCAGAACTTTCCTTCAACTATAGCCTCAAATAATGAAAATATAGTTTTTAGATTATGACATCATAGGCAAAAGTCACCAAACACACAAGAAGGCATCCTGAACAGGACCAGACAGAAACAACAGATCATAGAATCAGATGTCCAAATACTTTAACTGTGGAATTATGAGACACTGAATAGAAAATAAATATGTTAATACATTAAAAGGGAAATTTAAAATGTAAGAAAATACAAAATGCGAGACTTATTTGGAAAAAAAGCCAAATATGTCTTCTGAAAATAGAAAGTATAGTATTAGAAGTTTTGAAAAATCTATAACGGCAGGCTTAAAGGTAAGTAGACGTGATTGAAGAAATAACTGATGCAGTTATCTAAAATGTAGCTAAAAGAGATGCGAAGTATGAGAAAGAGGTTATGAGACAAAGTGAGAATATCCATAATACACCTAATCTGATTCTAGAATAAGAATAGATGAGGGATGAGTAGAAGCTGTATTTTAGGAGATAATGACAAAAAGTTTTCTAGAACTGGGGTGCCTGGGTGGCTCAGTCAGTTAAGTGTCTGATTTCGGCTCAGGTCTGATCTCACGCTTTGTGGGTTTGGTCCCCACATCGGGATCTGTGCTGACAGTTCAGAGCCGGGAGCCTGCTTCAGATTCTGTGTCTCCCTCTCTCTCTGCCCCTCCCCGCTTGTGCTCTCTCTCTCTCTCTCTCTCTCTCCCAAGAATAAATAAAACACTAAAAAATAAAAACAAAAATAAAGTTTTCTAGAACTATTAACAGTTAGGCATCAATAGCTTCAGGAAAACCACACACCTATTTAGCTAATTACTAACTATCAGAAACAAGCAGATGACTCTAGAAATGGCCATAGTAAAAATACAGATTACTTACAGAGAACAATTATTGGAATAGCAGCTGCTTTCTGAGCTGCAGCGATGAAAACTGGAACACAGTATAATAAAATATTCATTGTCTAATAGGCAATAACTGTCAATGTAGAGCTGTGTTCACAGTGAATGTATCTTTCAAGAATGAGGTATAATAAATACAGTTTTTGACAAGCAAAAAGTGTGAATTTGCTACCAGCAGATCTCACATACTACTGGTAGGGATGTAAACTGATAAGACCAATTTAGAAAACAGTTTGGGATTACCCATTCTAGTACACTTGGACATGCACACACCCTCATATCCAAATTCTACTCCTACACATGCACCATAGGAAAAACTCTCATATATATGCACTAAGAAAAATGTATGGGAATATTCATAGTGGACACAATGTCAATAAGTAGGATATTAAAATGGGAAACTATTATTATTATTATATATTAATACAATGTAACAAATAGGTAAATCACAAACTGAAACAACAAGGCACAGAATATATGTAGTATGACCCCATAAATTTTCAAACACATGGTTATTTAGAGGCATAAATGTATGGTAAAAAATAAGAAAAAATAATAAAGAAAATCAAGAATCTGATAAATGCAAAAATAAGGACAATGTTACCTGAGTGGGGGTGGAAAGCAATGGAATGAGAAGTAGTATCATGGACTTCATGAGTCATGACCATTTTTAAACGGAGAAGAGGATACATGAGTGCTCACTATATTGTTATCCTTTATCTTATCTTTGTTTTTATAAATATTCATATGTATCTACCCAATATTTAATCTGAAAAGTTAAAGTGAAGAAAAGGCATCCAGTCAACACTCAGTTTTCTTCCTAATTGCCTGTACACAAGCTTCTCCTGTGTGGAATACTGCTCTCTCCTACTTTGGTCTGGCTAATACTTGTACTTACTTTTACTCTCAGAACCTTTTTATCAACCCCATGGTGGATTTAAGCTCTGTCTTCTGCAACCATCCCCACAAATACAGATATACACACCTTCCGTCATTCTTTTTGAGTGCAAACCAATCTTTATCATGTTTTATCTAATATGCTGAAGACACTTTACTTTCATTTCCCCAGCACATTGCACGTTCTTATAAAGTGGGCATTTCCTCTTATTTTGCATGCCCAGTGTCTGGCTCATATTAGATAGTCAATGAAAATTACATGGATTGTCACTTGGTAATAGAGTTATGTCCCTATATCCATCAGAGTCATTCTGGAGGAGGTGAAAACTGAACAAGTTCTGAAGGGAGAAAGAAGAGGAGAATAAGGAATTGGAAGGCTGAAATGACTAGGAATTCCATCAGGATTATAAATTATTCTGGTGTTGTTTCTACAATTATGGGTAGAAGTTCTTACTGCCCCAATAATACACATGTGCATCTGTGCTTCCAAGTCTTGATTCAATCCTTCTTTCTCTTGGTATGTGGAATTTGCTCCTCTTCCATTCACACTCAACCCATGTATTAAAGAACTTGATCCTAGGAAGACAACTTTCCTCATTCATCTCCAGTGCTTATGGATCATTTAATTATATCATAAATCATTAACTGAGCTGGTGGTGAGCTGGTCACTTTATGTTTTCATGACTCCTGTCAACCTTCGAAATATAAATAGCCCTGTAAGACAAGTAAGCCATTTGGGGTCTAAGTTCTGTAAGATTTTTTTTTTCCAAGGACAATGTTTGCCATATAAGAAAACACATCAAGAATAACTTTAGCTATGGATGAGAGATAAAAAAAAATAAGTCCAAGATTTCTAGAACCCAGTTCTCATATAAGCAAAGATAATACCCTTGTTTGTCATCATCAGCAATACACATTTCCATAGTACTGTTCTCCAGGGATATATCTTCTCAGGGCCAAACAAAGAGGTTCTATTGAGTACCTAATATGCATTTAACTCTAAGGAAATAAGGAAACAGTACTTTGTCTTAACCTTTATGATATAAAAATCATTTGTTGAGAAAACAGTAAAGCATCCATTTGGCAGCAAATAATATAAAGAGGCTATTCAACTTCATTATAAGTATTAATGAACATCTATGACATATACAACATTCTTCTAGGTGTGGGAAATAACTAAGATTGAATTATGTTGTGAAATCTAGTCTTGCAGATATTTTGAGTAGCCATCAAGCCTCCTCTATTTTCGCTGCCTCTCAGAATCTAGAATGGTGCTTTAAACAGGTTCCATGCTCAATCAAGGTGTGTTTTAGACGACCATGGCAGCTATGTCTATATAGTGGAAGTTGGTGAACTAGTTTGTTGTTTTAGAATACCTCAGTGGCTTTGGAATTGTATAGGGCAAAGACATGGTTTTGAGTATATTTTATGTGTATTTATTACAAGCGGATTCTGACTATTTCCTCCATAGTGGTACTGTCCACTATCTACTGAACTCATACTTCTTCCATTAACCTGAACTCAAGTGTTGCTGGACATGCTATTGGTCTGAGTTATCATGAAGTAGGCTATCAATCACAATTGTCCTGTGAGCACCCTCCAATGCCCACCCAACCATGTCTGGATCACTATCTAAAGAACTGCCTGAGAGCTGAAGGAACCAAATGTGGAAAAAAAAGAAGGGTGGAGGGTAGGACTACTTTCCTCTGGCTCACTCATAATGCCTCAGGTTTAGAGGAAAATCACAATGGGATCCTTGAGTTCTCCATCATCTTTACTACAGGAAATCCAGGCTCCTATTTCCTTCCTATCTGAGGACATACATAGCTTATGCACCCCCTTCTTGTCAGCCATTTCAGTTACTCAATACAACAGTTGATTCTCTTTTATAATAGCTCTTTCCTTTCTTACTACTCCTAAGGGATAAAAACTGGTTTATTACATTTTCAAAGATCCTGCTTCTCACTCAGTGTTCTTCATCTAAAGACTCTGTCTTTTGGCTTCATTCTCTCTTCCATCACTGATGGAAACATAAAGGGCCAGGCATCATTGGATATGTACCACAAAGGCCAGGCAGCTAGTAGACACAATCTACTATAATTCTCATAACACCAAATCAGCTGTTATTATTATCCTTATTTGCAGATAAGGGATCTACATTTCAGAGAAATTAAGTGAATTGCCTATTCTATTCAGAATTGCAATTCTGAATTAAACCAACCATTCAAACTTTCAAACAAATTGGATCAAACCCAACCTTGTGTTATTTACACTAACCCTACCATAACCCTTTGTTTTGTTTTGTTTTTAATTTTTTTAACATTTTATTTATTTTGAGACAGGGAGAGACAGAGCATGAACAAGGGAGGGTCAGAGAGAGGGAGACACATAATCTGAAACAGGCTCCAGGCTCTGAGCTGTCAGCACAGAGCCCAACGTGGGGCTCGAACTCATGGACCACAAGATCATGACCTGAGCCGAAGTTGGCTGTTTAACCGACTGAGCCACCCAGGCGCCCCTTGTTTTGTTTTTTAAATGTTTATTTATTTTTGAGAGACAGAGCATGAGCAGGGGAGGGACAGAGAGAGAGGGAAACACAGAATCCGAAGCAGGCTCCAGGCTCTGAGCTGTCAGCACAGAGCCCAATGCAGGGCTCAAATTCATGAACCGTGAGATCATGACCTGAGCTGAAGTCAGAAGCTCAGCCAACTGAGCCACCCCCAAAACCCCTTGTTTTTTAAGGAAGGAAGAAACACTAACAGTAAGGGAGATTCTACTCTCTAGAAAAAAAAACTTATAGAATTTTATCATGAGAACTTCACTAGGGAATATTTCATATTTCCTAAGAATATATGAATATAAATATTTCATAAGAAAAGAAGTTTTATGTGTGTGCATATATGTGCTAAATCTTAGTTCACTGTAAATTATTGACCCTTTTATATAAAGAATTTGAAAATATTTGTTTGGTTTTTTTTTGCAGATTCCAAGATTTTCATTGTTCTTACATTCTTAGGAATTAAGAAAAAAGAGGATGGTCTCTGAAGTGTTCTCTAGTAATCCTCAAAAGAAATATAAAATGTGACCTATACTTCCTTAGCCAAAACTAAATATAAAATCTGCCACCCTGAGATGAGTAGTCCTTATGCTAACTCTTGGAAAGGAATGGCCTGTTTCCTCTCAATTCCATCTGGATCTTTCTATTCAGCTGAGATTAATGGATTCAGCTAATGAGTCACCCTGTCAGTGTCTAGTTGTTTAGCACTGGAGGAAAAAAAAAACCTCCCACCTCTCCTTATAGCAATTAAATTTCTTAGCTGAAGAAAACATGTTAAAGGAATATATAAAGTTATGAAAAATAGAAGATCTGCTTCTTTCCAAATAACAGTAAGGGTATTTTATGATGTATGATTCCAAAATGGCCACATTTGGATGGGTTCAGATATAAC